>NW_019943743.1:19085-23848 GCF_002910315.2 Salvelinus sp. IW2-2015 | reverse complement strand
TCGGCGACTTGGGGAAACACGCCAGAGATTGTTCTGGCTTACAATTTCATGTGTCTCTGGTCTCTCTTAGACAGCCGAAGCACTGTGCTGATCATTGGATCAGTCACAAAAAATAACTCGCCTTCCTTCTAACACTTCTTTTCCAAGGATTTATCCATTTGAATTACTGTTATGTCTCCAGGCTAGATTTCTCTACATCAATGTATATTTGATGAATCCTGATTCACAGCCTACTGTAGTGCAATGTAAATCAATGTAATGTGCATTGTGTCTTCAGCTGAGGCGTTAAAAAGGGTTGGCTTTGAACAATATTGGTGCTGTTGGCCTGGACTGAGAGCTCGCTCTCTCTCTCTCTCTCTCTCTCTTCTCCTCTCTGCTCTCTCTCTCTCTCCTCTCTCATTCTCTTCTTCTCTCTCTCTCTCCTCTCTCTCTCTCTCTCTCTTCTTCTCTCTCTCTCTCTCTCTCTTCTCCTCTCTCTCTCTCTCTCTTCTTCCTCTTCTCTCTCTCTCTTCTCTTTCTCTCTCTCTCTCTCCTCTCTCTCTCTCTCTCTCTCTCCTCTCTCTCTCCTTCTTCTCTTCTTCCTCGTCTCTCTCTCTCTCTCTCTCTCTCTCTCTCTCTTCTCTCTCTCTCTCTCTCTCTTCTCTCTCTCTCGTCCTCTCTCTCTCTCTCTCTCTCTCTCTCTACAAGGTAGTATAACCAAATAAGTCCATTCAAGTTCTTGAAATTCACTTATGAGTGGAGAAGTTAATATTGAATTCAATTAAAATTTCATATAATCCTCAAGTTATGGAATTAAATTGGACATGTTTAATTGGAATTGAATTGGAATTGTTTAAATAATATATATTTTGGAATGAATTGGAGTTTAATATTTGTACATTTTCCCAGTTAATGGAATTAATGCACTTAGTTATCAAAACAGACTGCAGAATTTGTTTCAATAATTTCAGCATGTGTTTGCTATTTTCCAGTATAGCTAGGGTTGTCTGAACAGTGTTACGATCAGCCAGAAGCCTGATGGAAATGGTTGGGGATATACTGAATTGGGAATTTTATTATTGGAATTAGCATAAACATTGGAATTGAGATATTTAATTATCTCGATTGAAAGACTGACCTGGAATTTGAATCATTAAATGGAATTTACTGGAGAGGGGAATTTAGTTAAAATTGAATTTGTGGAATTAACCCGGCTGAGATACATAGTCCAGATATTTGATAAATATGATCTGCTCATGGCTACCAGGAGGAGAAACAGACATGTCCTATATTGTGAATTACAATCTGAAACTACTGAAACAATCTGTATCACAATCAGACAGTTAGTTTGGAAAATCACAGATGAACGTTTTTCTTAGCGTATTAAAAGAGGTGTCGATTCCTTTAACATGGCTCTCGGTATTAAAGGTCCCAAGGTCTTAAAAGAGGTAAGGGAATCAATCCCTGCTGATTTATTGAATGTTTGCAGTGGATTTGATATTTGATGAGGATTGGAAGAGAGCGAGAGAAGATAGACAAGAGAGAGAGCGGGGAGAGGCGAACCACGATATTTCCAACTACTCACTTTTTAGATTAATAACCTTGTCTGTGGCTCTTTCTCTGATACCTCTACCTTCACCCAGAAGTGTGCACTCATTCTCACTAGGCATCATGCATTTAATGCATTGGATTAGGCAAGCATGGCTGGGGAGTTCCACATATCCTTTAACCAGTCCATTCCTTTAAATCCACGAGGTGGCCTCCTGAGTGTCTAAGGCACTGCAATCGCACGTGTTTGAGGCATCAATACAGATGTGGGTTTGATCCCAGGCTGTATCACAGCCCGGCCGTGGTGTGGGGCACTGGAACATGAGGGCGCGCCAATTTGCCCAGAGCATCGTCCGGATTAGGGGAGGGTTTGGCCGGCTGGGATTTCCATGTCACATCGCGCTCTAGCGACTCCTTTGTGGCGGGCGGGCGCCTGCAAGCCTGACTCGATCGACCAGCTGAACGGTGTTATGATTTAATGTATGCACAAACATCAGTTTCTTACTTATTCTGGGAAACGGGCTGTTTTACACTACCTGAGTAATTATGAAGAATTGATGCCTAATTAATGAAAGTTAAGTAAAAACAAGTAGGTTATTTTTAGATTATTTATCAATTAATCTCTCCTCTATACATTTTAGAGATAAGTAAATGTTATTAATACAGATGAAAATACAGAGGAATATTATTCATGTTCGTCATCTTTCACAAGTTTCAAATAGCTTTTTTATCAAACCAATCCAATGTACTAATAATAAGGAATCCACTCTTAGTTGGAAATCACAAGTTAGATTGCATCTCAAGTTATCATCATATAATTCTACCAGCATTCTACAATCATCCTTTTCAGGCTGTCAATCGACGGAGTCCATGCTGTGCGTCAGCGGCATCAGAGCACACAGAACATGTCCACTTGATCAAGGTCAAGTCTTGTCCAAAACCATCCAGCCAACAGTATGAAAGGCAAATGTATTAGTTGCAGTAACTAAATTAGAACTCAGACCTATAACCCAGGACAAGCTCAGAGTACTTAAGACTCAGACTAGTACAGACAAGTCAGAGTACTATAGAGCTCAGACTAGTTACAGACAACTCAGAGTATAGACTCAGACTAGTTACCAGACAAGCTCAGAGTACTTAGACTCAGACTAGTTACCAACAGCTCAGAGTACTTATGGATGGGCAGACAGACAGACAGACAGACAGACAGACAGACAGACAGACAGCACCGACAGACAGACAGACAGACAGACAGACAGACAGACCAGACAGACACGGACAGACAGACAGACAGACAGACAAGACAGACAGACAGACAGACAGACAGACAGACAGACAGACACAGACAGACAGACAGACCAAGACAGACAGACAGACAGACAGAACATACAGACAGACAGACAGACAGCTAAACTTTATCCTGAAAGCAGCAATCTATATGTCAGCTCATCTGTGGACAGTGAGTACACTGTGACTGTGATAGGGCCACATTGAGTTGAGACTGATGTCCCTTCAGCTAAATCTACTGTAGTTAGGTCATAATCTGTCTGCAACAGGCTATCCAATAAATCTTTTTCTAAATGAATTCAGGCTTTTCAGGGTGGCATAATATGTGGTATTATGTAGTAATTCAAAACAGATGTACAAGGTCAATGTAATGGATGGGTGACCTCCATAACGATATAAAAAGCATTTTTCCATAAAGATCAACTGACCATCATTGTATTGTAATCTAAAATCCCATACTATATATCACTATGCTCTTCTAGTTGAAACGGCCGATTTCGCTGCATTAACTCTTCTACATAATAGGCAACACAACACCCACTGGGCACATCAATTCAACATCTATTCCACATGTGTCGTGTCAGATGTAAGTTCATTAAAATACATGTAAAGAACGTTGATTGAATCAGCGTGTCCCAGATGGCGCCTAGTCGATTATCTAAATATCAACAAAACTCATTTAACAGTTTATCCTTTCAATATTAACTAACAACGTTGCTGTGTGTGTGTTGAAGATATCCTTTCTTCCGACCCTGTTGTGCAGGAGGTGTGGAAAGCTGTATACTTGTGACTCAAATCTGATTTGTACGAGCGTCTCTCTGAAGAGCTCGGCCTAGAAGTGGAGACAATCAAGGTTAGAGCGACGAGGGTGAGGGATATGGGTATTGGAGCCGTTTTTTTGTATTCATCACGCCATCATTATATCCCCCGGAGGAAGAGAAGAAGAAGTGAAGGAAGAGGGTCTCAGGTGCAGCCGCTCTTCATCAGCAAAGTTGTTCTTCTTCTATTATTTCTGTCAAGCGTTTTGTTAAGCGTGTTCAGAGCAGGCTGATAGAAACCTAGTCTACRTATTGCTTAGCCTGACAGACCTTTCACAACAACAATTGTATATTCAGCTACTGTATTCCCACTGGGCACAGACGTCTGTTCAACGTCTATTTTTTATTTTATTTTGGTTTAGTTGTCAACTAACGTGAATTCAATGTGAAATCAACAAAATATTTCACCATGACATTGGATTTAGGTTAAACGATGGGTTAAAAAAAATCAAGGAAATCACTTAATTCCTTTAAGTTGAGGACGTTTTGCAAGACCAATCAGTTTTCCGTGTTGATTCTATATCATCGCGTACATTTTGTTGTTGTTGAAATGACGTGGAAACAACGTCGATTCAAGCAGTTTTTGCAGCATACATCAATGTGTTACATCACGCGCCTAACGACAAGTCCTCACAAAGCCTTACTAATCCATGACATCCCAGTCCTTTCTCTTGGCATTGAACACTTAGGAATAATTCAGTTTGATCTGCAGTGGATAACATCTTTTAAGGCTCCCATTGGTCCACAAAGCAACAGAAGCACTGTACACATTTCAGTGTTAAAGAAAGAGGTGTAAAACAGAGTAAAGGGTCGTTAAAGAGAGCTCTGTAATTGGCAAGTCCAAACAAAATGCAGGCTCCATGAACACAATAACTTGTTTATGTCAGGTTTAAAAAGGCTTCCGAAGTTAGTAATTTCCACTTTGAAATGTAAAACTAGATTTTCCCTTACAAAAATGTATCAACCCCTACAAAAAGGTTMATTAATTACAGTATAATCCACATAATAATTCACATGTATTATTTTCCTGCTGTAGCAAACTGGCTCAAATTAAGATCCTACATCTGTATTTGTTTATGAATGAAAGAGAGGAAGTTATTCATTAGCATCTGTACCAATATGACATTCTTT
>NW_019943743.1:6232-9280 GCF_002910315.2 Salvelinus sp. IW2-2015 | reverse complement strand
CCAAGAGAGAGTTTAAACGTACAAACCCCTATGACAAGCAAAACACATACATTTCCCATGTCACCTTTGACCTAACTAAAATAGATACACTGAAAACAAAGATAAACTAAGGCAGGGTGTGACACGTTTCGCGCCCCCCCCCCCCAAAGGTGTGCGGACCGTCCGACCTCACAACCTGAATTGGCTGGCGGATCGGCCTCTGCTGGCTCATGGCTGGCCGGACGGCTTCTGGCCTCTCCTAATGGCTGGCGGACGGCTCTGGCTGATTTCCTGTCTGGCGGACGGCTCGGGCTGATCCTTGTCTTTGGCGGACGGCTCGGCCTTGAATCCTGTCCTGGCGGATCGGCTGTACGGGCTTGATTCCTGTTGGCGGACCCGGCTTCGGGCTTGATCCTGTCTGGCGGAGCGGCTCTGGGCTGATCCTGTCTGGCAGGCAGCCGGCTCTTGTGCTGATTCCTGTCCTGGTCGACGGCTCTGGCTGATCCTGTCCTGGCGGACGGCTTCTGGCTATCCTGTCTGGCGGACGGCTCTGGCTGATCCTGTCTCTGGCGGACTGGCTTCTCGGCGGGCTCGGGACAGACGGGCCGGGTCTCTGAAGGTGCTTGGCAGACGGGCCGGTCTCTGACGGTGCTTGGCAGACGGACGGCTTCTGACGGTGCTTGGCAGACGGAGCGGCCTTCTGACGGTGTCTTTGCAGACTGGCAGCTCTGGCCGGCTGAGGCAACCAATCTGTATGCCTGGTTGCCGTGGGGCGCCTGGAAATTGGAGGTACCGGGTTCTAAGTGAAATCGCACCTTCAGTGCCTAGTGGCGGTGGAGAAGGAACTAGGGCATACTGGAACCCTTTGGAAGACGCAAACTCTAGGCCTAGTGGCGTGGTGGGCACTAGGTGGTACGCGGGCCTGGGGACCGCATCTGCAGGTGCTTAAGTGCGGGGAGGAAGGACACGGGCATACTGGACGCGGCCTGAGACGCACATTTAAGGCCTAGTGCGTGTTGCCTGGCCACGTGGTGGGTACGCCTGGGTGGGGACACGCATCTTAGGGCTAGTGCGGGTGAGCAGCAACAGGACGCAACAGGACTCTTTGGGACGCACAGGAAGGGCGTGGTGTTGTGGTGTAGGCTCACTGGTTGGTAATGGCTGGAGACACGCAGCCATATGGGCCTAGTGCGTGGGAGGAGAACAGGGCTGCTTGGAGACGCACGAGGCAAAGCCTGGTGCTATGGTGTATGGCACTGGTTGGTGCTAACTGGGTTGGGTGCGGGGAGGTGGCGCCGGAAATACGCTGGACCGTTGCAGGCGTACTGGTCTTGAGCACTGAGCCTTGCCCACCCTTAACCTGGTTTGTATGCATTATCCCCGTCGCCCGACCAGCTGCGGGGTAGGTGAATAACCGCACCGGTGTCTATGTAGGCGAACCGCGGGACACCATGCGTAATTGGCTGTTGCTATGTAAGGTCCGGCCCTGAGGAGACGCACTGGAAGACTCTCTAGATCGCGTTGAGCCGGCTTCATGGCACCTGGCTTTCAATAACTCCAATCTAAGGCCCGGCGCGAGGTAACGAGGAGCTGGTAATTGTACCGCAACCGGGCTATATCTGCACACGTACAGGAGACACCTATGCGCTTACTGCGTAACTACGGTGTCTGGCACGTACTCTCGCTTCTCTCACGGTTATAGTTACAGGGGAGTAGCGCAGGTCTCGCTACCTGACTTCGTTCCACACTCGCCTTTTAGCCCCCCCCCCCCCCCCGCCCAGAAAATTTTTGGGTTGTACTCTGCGGGCCTTTCCAGCCTTGCTTTTTCCTTTCCGTGTCTGCTTCCTCCATATCGCCTCCATCTCGGCTTTAGCTGCCTCCAGCTCTTCACGAGGGAGGCGATATTCTCCCGGTTTGTGCCCAAGGTCCCTTTCCATCCAATATCTCCTCCATGTCCATGAATCTTTATGGCGCTGCCTCCGTTGCTTCGCTTTAATCCGTCTGCTTGTCCGATTCAGGTGGTAATTCCTGTACGATTTCGTCATGGGTGAGAGAGAGGACCAAGGCGCAGCGTGTGCAAAATAACATTCTCTTTTTATTTAGAGAAAGGGAAAAAACACGAAACGAACACTTGAATACTAAATAAACAAACCAACATAACGTACCGTTCGAACTAAACCGACGTAAGTGCATAGAAAGCATACAAACGTTCAATCATCAGACAATTAAAATCCCACAAACCCTAAAATGCTATGGCTTCGCCTTAAAATATGGCTCTCATCAGAGACAAATAATATCATCAGCTGCCTATAATTGAGACGCAAATCTAGGCAGCCATAGACATACAAACACTAGACAAGAACACTGGACCCATTAAACGTACAAACCTCTAGACAACCAAAACATCATACATTCCCCATATCACACCCTGACGCTATACAAAATAATAATGAAAACATAAGATAACTAAGGCCAGGGTGTGACAGCCTACGTACACAGCCTAGTAGTGTACCATACAGCATCTTCATGCGATCAACGAAACGTGCAGTTTATTTTTTATTTCATGAAAAGAGGTAGAGTGGTATCATTTCTCAAACGCTAAAACAGATACAAATGGTTTCAAAGACACCTAGGCGCACATTTTGGCCCTTGGGGACCCGAATATAAAGCTCTAAAGCAATATTTTTTCAGAAGGCAGCCCTGAAACAAATACAATCTAAGTCTCTATGATTCCATTTTGCTCCAGCTCTGTAGATAAATTAATACAGCGATCATAAATGTGAGCCTCTTTAACACAATTCTCTCTCCATTACAGTGCTTTTATTTGCTCCCATAAATAACCTCTCTGGATAAATTCATGGATGTGTCATAACCCATTCAATACAATAAACTCTCATATTTCACAGGCACCCAGAGATAAAACACCAACTATCTTCTTGCTAAAAGCAGAGGAGAGGAAGCGATGTCTGATCTCTGCACTCAAATTATTAACTCAAAATTAAGAAATATAAAACACCGATATAAAATGCAAAGGCTGAGAAGGACAGTCAGACACCTTTTGGAAATGAC
>NW_019943743.1:0-1072 GCF_002910315.2 Salvelinus sp. IW2-2015 | reverse complement strand
ACTGTCAGAGTCATTATTCCCTTCCCTTTCATGGGTGCCAGCTCACCTGTGACTGTGCGAAGCTGCACAGTTGTGGACCTGGCATAAAATCCGGCCTCACCAGGGTTACTGTGGACCCAGTGTCCACCAGGGCAGAGCAGGGCACCCCCTCCACAGTGACAGGGACATGACAAAAGTCCCCAACACAGGTCCGGCCCACCACAACAACAGGCTCCATCAGCTTGCCCTCGTCTGCTTCTGGGGGAAGTGCTTCTGGGGGAAGTGGAGACTTGCTCCTCCTGAAGATGATGATGGCTGGGAAAGAGAGCCAGGGTTCCGCACACCCCGGTCTATGCGGACCCCGAGGCGTTTCCCTGAGCTCTGGGGGACATGGGACAATCCCGGCGCAAATGGCCTGGCTGGCCACACCCCCAGCAGACCCTGGGACCAGGGTGTGTGTTTTGTGCCACCTGTAGCAACACAGCACAAATTAGTTCAGTCATTTCAGCCACCCGTGCAGGCTTTTCCAGCTCTGGGCTGCTCTGCTCCCCAGCCCGCACAGTGGGTCTGTCTCCCTGCACCCCCACCAAAGCCCCAGCTGAAGTCCCAGCCCACASCAGCTCCCTCTCCAAAGCCATCTCCACGGCTATCTGCAATGACTCAGGATGAGCCAGCTGGGTCTGTATGCGCAGCTCCGTAGGAGAGAGCGCCTGTATGAACTGGTCCCGTGCTAGCTCGCTCTGCACGGAGGGGGGAATGTGAGCATATGCCCGCCGAAAGAGGCTCTCAATGTCATTAGCTAACACCCGTAGAGGCTCTCCAGGCTGCCTGCGTCTATTACTCAGTTCGGAGCGCAGTAGCCCGGGCTGTACACACTGTCCAAAGCGTCTCCTCAGTGCTCCCTCTAAAGCCCCATAATCACGTCTGTCCTCTGGGCTAATAGAGAGGTGCAGAAGACAGAAAGGGAAAGATGTAAGAACAGCGGCAGACAGCATGATTCATGATTCAGTTGGCCCGAAGGTTATTTTAAGAGCGAGTGAGGTGGCGATGACGGGACTGGCTTCCTCTCTCACATCAAAACATACCTGCAGAT
>NW_019943742.1:204156-206395 GCF_002910315.2 Salvelinus sp. IW2-2015 | reverse complement strand
GCAATTAAATAGTGTATTCAAACATTTTATTCTAAACGTTCTATCTGTTGCATCAGCTCATTGCCTTTTTTAACAGGTTTTTATGTAGCCTAGCCTCTGTTGTATGAATGTGGGATCCATCATCCCAAACTGTCCCAGAGTCTGTTTGGAACAGTTTATTTCACATTATAAGCACAGCAATGCACACAAGGCAGTAGGCTACGTGTGAATGTTCTTTCCATAATGCAGTTAGCAGGACAACACCATTGTTAAAGGGGTACTGCACATGCGAGCGGTTTCATGTGACAGAGATGAAAATATCCATTAGAAATGCTGAAAGATAGGAGATCTAATAGGCTAATTTGAAGCAAGGTAAGACATGCCTCATATGTTTTAAAACATTCAGGTTTCAAACAATTTAAGTATATGTTTTCAAAATGCATACTGCCTCCAGCTCATTGCAGTGGTGTGTGACGCGCTGATGAAGCCTGCCTTCCATTGACATTTGATGCTGCGTTCAAAACAACTGGGAACTTGGAAATCTCCAACTACCGACTTCCGTGCGTTCAAGAAAACTAGGAACTAGGACTGGGAAAAATAATTTTGAACGGTCATCCAACTCGGAATTCCAACTCGGGAACTCCGGCCTCTTTCTAGAGCTCTGACTTTCCGAACTGAAGATCACTGACATAATTTAAAAAATGTATTTCACCTTTATTTAACCAGGTAGGCTAGTTGAGAACAAGTTCTCATTTACAACTGCRACCTGGCGAGGTCATGATTTGACCTCGTATTTTTCAGAGTTCCCAGTTGTCTTGAAAGCAGAGATGCTACAGAAGCAGCTCTTGCGCTGTCTGACACATTTTCCAATTAAAGGCTCTGTATCTGTATAAATAACACGTGTGATAAATAAGATACATAACAAATATATTGTACACAGGCGGCAATTTAATTCCACTAAATTATGCAAATTAACCTATAAGCATGACCAGTCAAATGTATTTACACCGACTGTTATTTCCATCAATGAATAGGCTAAAAATCATTGTTTTGCAATGGGATTTCTTCTTCTCTCGGCTTAAAAAAAAATGTATCAGACAAAAGCTGGCTATTACCGACTAACGGAAATGCTGGTGTGTGTGTACGTCTTTGTGTGTGTGGGCCCTGACTAACGCAATGATTTCTAAATGCCATAAAGGAGACAGCCCTACATGTGTGTGTTTGTGTCTTGATGTCCAGCGAGAGGACCGTCATTAGGGTAGGGTTAGTTGTGTCACTGCTGCACAAAGACACAGAGCTACAGGCCATAGATAGAGTTTCAGGCTAACCTTGTTTGAGATGCACTAATTCTAATGGGCGCCATGTTGACACCCAAAACTCAGAGACAATGACATTATAGTTAGGATAGAAATGACAGTTTATTTAAATGATAATGCCTGAGAAGCCAGTGTTGATGATATATTGGCATGGGTGTTGTTACTGTAGGCCCAGCCGTAGTCGAGGGCCGGCAAACCGTGCCAATATATCCTCCAAACACCGGCATTATCACTYTTATACAACGGGTTACCAACATATTCAAATAATGATTGACATTTTCTTTCAGAATTAAAAAAATTATAATAATATTCATACTATGTCATCCTTMCATGAGATGTAGTCCCGACACAAATCTAAGGTTGCTACTCATACCAGCTGGTCGGTTCAGTTGCCAGAGATGCGACCCAGACGTTAAGTCTTTTTGTTCTGAATCTATGGAGGCGTTTGTTCAAATTGTTCCATTGCCATACTGGCTCGCAACGTTCTTATCCCTTRCTTGCTARCTAGCAAACTACGGGTAACTTAGTCACATCAAACAGTGCAGCCAGAATAACAGCCATGTAGCTGCATTTGCGTTTGTTTAAGCGGTTTTCTAGTGACATTTGGATAAATCCATAACAATGAGCTAATGATACACAATTTCACCTGGCATAGAAAATGTGCTCTCGTCAGGACACTTGTTCAGAGGAGCTAGCCAACAACACAGCTAACACAATCATTTCAAACTGTAATGAATACTCAGGGAGAGMGCGGCAGGTGCTAATTTCGCCTTCACAGAAGGCAGGAATCTTGGTCACCGGCAGGCAATGGTCATGCACAGGTAGGTGAAAAACTAGGACTGAAGGATATAACTGGTTCTCACAAACAAGCTAGGAAAAGGCTAAGTAAAGTTAAAACAAACAATACCTCACAAAGGCACAAACAGAATGAACTGAACTAAATA
>NW_019943742.1:189640-204131 GCF_002910315.2 Salvelinus sp. IW2-2015 | reverse complement strand
AGGAGCTGATGAGACCAGGTGAGTAACTAACACAGGTGAAATCAATGACCACAAATGAAAGACCGGGCTACGTTCTAGAACACAACGAAACAGTGCTACGTTCAAGAACACAAAGAAACAGGGCTACGTTCAGAACACAAAGAAACAGGGCTACTTTCAAGAACACAAAGAAACAGGGCTACGTTCAAGAACACAACGAAACAGTGCTACGTTCAAGAACACAAAGAAACAGGGCTACGTTCCAGAACACAAAGAACAGGGCTACTTTCAAGAACACAAAGAAAAGGGCTCCGTTCAAAACAAACGAAACAGAACACAAGGTTGCCTAATAAAATAAATACAGGACCTTACACAAACTGAAGCTGGAAAGATTGCAAACTAGCTGCATTGTGTTTTGTTTTAACCTGTTTTCTATTGACATTTCTTTGTATATATCCATAAAAATGATGCCAGCTGATTCATGATTTCGACTGGCTGAGAAAAGCTGTCTGACATGCTGGAGATTTGTTGCATTTTGTCGGAGACAGACAGCAAGGTTTATAAAAATCTCGCTGGTGAACAAAAGCTAGTCTAAAAGAAATGGGAGATAATGTCTAGATGTTTTTTATAGTGGAGATCAAGTTCATAAACTGCCTGGCTGGACTGATGAAACAGTGGATTGCGGAGTGAGATGGAACAGAGTAATAGGCATTTCAACATCATAGATTTAGCCGGTAGTAACTTGTGGAATAGACACCGGCTGGAATGCGTTTTTAACCAATCAGCATCCAGGATTAGATCACCATTGTATAATGTAATATAATGATTCATGTCAAGTTGGTTGGAGGACAGGTTGGCAGTTGCACTCAGTGTTTGCCAAAATGTTGGTAGTTTGATTCTTACCTCATCAAACCTGTCGAATGAGGCTCCTTCCTGCATGAAGCCAGGCAGGTGCTTCTGCAGTTAAACTCATAGGACTTAGTCATGGCTGCTTACACCTGTCGAGAGAGAGGGGGGGGGGGGGGGGTGGGTGTAGTGGGAGGTGAAAGAAACATTGTGTTAAGGCAGGTTGGCCTCTTGCAGGTGTCTTAACCTGGGATGTTCAAAGAAATACAATATGTGCACCCAAATAGCTTTCTATGTAGTGCTGGGAAAAACAGGACGTAGTCATAACCAGTCCATCACACCGAGCAGACTGTTACCACTTAAAATGGCACACGTATTGTTTTACATCAGAAAGAATGAACGCACCTGTCACGAGACGATAATTTTATTATTAGCAATAAAGCTCACAGAAATAGCCACGGATGACATCAACCTGAACGTGTCAGGCTGTCTGTGTGAGTGTGAGAGTGTGTGTGCGGTGAGATACTAAGCACAAAAGAATAGACCTCCAAGTGAACTTGGCATGTGAATTAATTTACTTGTCCCTGGGGGCCTCTCCCTCTCTGTCGGTGTACAGTGTGTGTGGTGTGTGTGTGTGTGTGTGTGTGTGTTGTGTGTGTGTGTGTGTGTGTGTGTGTGTGTGTGTGTGTGTGTGTGTGTGTGTGTGTGTGTGTGCAGTGTTGCCCTCTAACACATTGAACTCTTCCATCTATAAATTAATAATTTGTAACATGTCTATAACTGCATCAGTAAGGAGGGTGATATCTGGACCAGACAGCAGACTAACTGTCAACTATGATTTTCAGAAGGGCTGAGGTATCTAGGATAATGTACAGGTGCATTCGAAAGTATCTAGATCTCTTGACTTTTTCCACATTTTGTTACATTACAGCTTTATTCTAAAATTGATTAAAAAATTATATAATAATTGCACAAAAAAAACTGAAACATCACATTTATATAAGTATTCAGACCCTTTATCAGTACTTTGTTGAAGCACTTTTCGGCAGCGATTACAGCCTCGAGTCTTCTTGGGTATGATGCCAGAAGGCTTGGCACACCTGTATTTGGGGAGTTTCTCACATTCCCTCTCTGCAGATACTCTCAAGCTCTGTCAGGTTGGATGGGGAGCTTTGTGCCACTATTTTCAGGTCTCTCCAGAGATCGGGTTCAACGCCCGGGCTCTGGCTTGGCACCCAAGGACATTCAGAGACTTGTCCCGAAGCCACTCCTGCATTGTCTTGGCTGTGTGCTGAGGGTCGTTGTCCTGTTGGAAGGGTGAACCTTACCCCAGCCTGAGGTCCTGTGTGCTCTGGAGCATGTTTTCATCAAGAATCTCTCTTTACTTTGCTCCGTTCATCTTTCCCTCGATCCCTGACTAGTCTCCCAGTCTCTGCCGCTGAAAAACTCCCCACAGATGATGCTGCCACCCCATGCTTCACCGTAGGGATGGCGCCAGGTTTTCTACAGTGGTGACGCTTGGTTCAGGCCAAAGAGTTCAATCTTGGTTTCATCAGACCAGAGAATCTTGTTTCTCATGATCTGAGGAGTCTTTAGGTGCCTTTTGGCAAACTGCAAGTGGGCTGTCATGTGTCTTTTACTGAGGAGTGGCTTCTGTCTGGTACTCTACCATAAAGTCCAGGTTGGTGTAGTGCTGCGAGATGGTTGTCCTTCTGGAAGGTTCTCCAATCTCCACAGAGGATCAAGAGCTCTGTCAGAGTGACCATCGGGTTCTTGGTCACTCCCTGACCAAGGCCCTTATCCCCTAATTTTTCAGTTTGGCCAGCTCTAGGAAGAGTCTTGGTTGGTTCTAAACGGTCTTCCATTTAAGAATGATCGGAGGGCCACTGTGTTCTTGGGGACCTTCATCTGACGACATTGTTTGGTCCCTTCCCCAGATTCTGTGCCTCGACACAATGCTGTCTCGGGAGCTTCTTACGGACAATTCTCTGAACCTCATTTTTGCCTGACATGCACTGTCAACTGTGGGACTGGCAAGTGTGTGCCTTTCCAAATCATGTCCAATCAATTGAATTTACCACAGGTGGACTCCAATCAAGTTGTCGAAACATCTCAAGGATGATCAATTGAAACAGGATGCACCTGAGCAATTTCGAGTCTCATAGCAAAGGTCTGAATCCTTCCTGAGGAATGTTTTATTTAATCAATTTTAGAATTAAGGCTGTAATGTAACAAAATGTGGGAAAAGTCAAGGGTCTAAATACTTTCCGAAGGCACGTGTGTCTCAATAGAAGTGTGTGCATGTTTGAGTGTATTCCATGAGAAAGTGCTGTGTGCTTAGAAAAGGATACAGTTGATGTGAGTAATGACTGTGTACAAGGGTGTGGTGAGCGAGTGTGTGTGTGCATGCGCACGGTGTGTGTAGACGCCACGGTACACGATACAGATTACAGAATAATGGCAGAGTCATTTTTTTCTCTCTAGTAGGGAGAGGGAAGGAAGCCGGATGTTGATGAGAAGAATGGGAGAGTGACACAGAAGAGGGAGATGAGAGAAGTGGGGAGAGACAGAGAGAACCAGCTCAGCATGAACAGAATTTGGGAGAGACGAGTTGCTCTGTTTGTGTGTGTGTGTGTGTGTGTGTGTGGTGTGTGTGTGTGTGTGTGTGTGTGTGTGTGTGTGTGTGTGTGTGTGTGTGTGTGTGTGTGTGTGTGTGGTGCCCTGCGTGTTCTGTGTTTGATGTCAGGTACAAGATCTGAGACCATAGCAACACACTGTGTGCATCAAAACACCCTCTACCTCTTCTGAAATACAGCAACACAAGTTTGATTCATTGCCAAACTGTACACATGGGGTGTTTCTCAAAATTACTACTACCGTACTCCGATGCAATTTTTGTGACGTAAATTGAGTAATTAGTATGCTTATTGGTCATGTTTAGTATGCCAAAAGTTCCGGATATCGTAGACACATTCGCCAAAATACAAATTATACAAGAAGTCGACACTATTTCCCGTGCTTTTAGGGCCATAATGCAATTCTTCATAAAATGGGCGTGGATTCACATTGTTTTCAGATTTGAAGAAAATGGCAGAAAATATGCAGCGCCGAAGTCCAATGAGAGCGGATACAAATTCATATGGCTTTAACTAATTATGACAAATGTTAAGAAAATGTTGAGCAATGTAATGAAAGTAATGACTTTTCAATAAGGTTACCTTACACGTTATGTAGTTGGCTGACAATTTTGTTTTCGCTAGACCTATCCTTACGAACACATTGCATATCATTACAGCAGTATGTACGTTATGTACTACCTACCTAACGTTAGTTGGCTACTAATACATCAAATTATACGTATATTAACTATATGCTATCTAAGTACTACCCAACGTTTATTTGGCCTGATTAATCCGTAATTCTTAGTTTAGGCTAAGGTGGTATAGTCGTTGTACGTTCTCATGGACATTCTGGTGCTTCGTAAATTCTGCTCTGGCTATCTCACGTCCAATTTTGCAGAAGCGACCCCTCGATGATCTCGATACTCTGGAGTGTACGGCTGCAGAGATAAACTATGTATTTAGCGAAAAGCTCAAGCACGTTAGTTAAACGTTGGCAAAAATAACCGTCATTAACATGTTTGCCAGCACACAGTTACGTCACCAACAGCTCTGGATAACATGAAATCGGCCTAACCAGACTCTGGCTTAGGGGCAGTACGAATGGTCCAGATGAGGTGGTTCTCTCATGTGTGTCTGGAAAATGCTGCAAGCTAGCCAACGTTAGACGCAGTTAGACTTGGATGATTGACTGCCATTGTGAGGTAGAACGGCTCAGGATCAACCATGCTCCTCGGCCAATGATGCCAGTGGTGCGCTCTGAAACTCCAAGAGCGAACCGCTATGAATTTATAGGAATGGAAGTCTAAGACACGTCTGAATTTACGAACGCCCAGAGCGCACTCTGAGCGTCCTCTGGTTACTCCAGATTGTTAATTTAAAAAACACACCCAAAAGTTGTAAAAGGTCTATAGCTAGTAATTTGTTATGTTAAAAAGCTAGCAAGAGGTTGCAATAGCAACAGCACTTCGGTAGACAGGCGAAAGCTCTAGTACACTAAATGAAAGGAAAACCTTCCCTTACAGTATACAAAAATGATCTAATAGTATGTAGTATATACTCGATTAAGTATGGTAGTATAAGTATTGTATGAAACAGGCAGGGACCTTCTAGCCGATGTCCGGCTCGCTATCGACTGTGCGCAAAGCATGCCTCAAGCGGCAGAGTCGATTTCGAGCTTTTATAAACCAGGGTCGTTACACTACTCCTCTTTCAAAGAGCGTATCCTCGCGCTAGCTTTCGACCTTACGTCTTACAGAACACGCTCACGGCTCAAGCACACGCACTTGTCGTGGATCAAGGTCCGATCACTTCTGACACGAATGTAATGAAACAGCAGGGAGCAGGTCTTCGAACCTCGACCTTATAGCTCGAAGTCCAGCGCGCTATCGACTGTGCCGCAAACGCAATAGCCTCAGCGGAGAGTCGATTTCCGACGCTTATAAACCAGGGTCCGTTACAGATGTTAGTATGGGTATTCGAAAACAGCTTCTGACTCGTGTAACGTTTTGGAGAGTGATGGGTGTGGAGCCCAGACGCAGAGAGCGAAGTTAACGGGAAAAAGCGTTTTAATGGTCCTTTCGGCTAGTAACCAGTTACAAACATGGGTTGAAGCCCAAAACACAGGTGCAACAAACCAAAACCCATAGTTACTGAAAAACCCAGACACGCAAAAACCAAGAACACAAACACCAACATACGTCAAAATACAACAAGCCCGACAAAACACAGCGGGCTAAACGAACTTAAATACCCATCACAAAACCCCAAAAAGGAACAGGTTGAAAACATTAGACAAAAACAAACGCAAGGAAAAAGGGATCGTTTGTGGCAGCTAGTAGACCGGGGTTGACGACGACTCGCGAGCGCCACCCCGAAAGGAAGGGGAGCCCCTTCGGTGATATTCGTGACACTCGATTTAAATGTTGGCCTATTCACATTTCAATGCTGCCCTGACTACAATATTTTATCTTGATACGTTTAATAAATACATGCAGTGTATATTTTTGCATATTTACCTGCTAACAATACCACTAGTGTGGTAATTGCAAGCCATAGTAAGTCAAAAAACAATTTCATCCCTGATGTCCTTACACAGGTCTCTGGTCTTTGGCCCATTGTGGAGAGGTTGGAGTCTGTTTGATTGAGTGTGTGGACAGGTGGTTTTTATACAGGTAACGAGTTAACAGGTCAGTTAATACAGGTAATGAGTGGAGAACAGGAGGCTTCTTAAAGAAAACAACTAAACAGGTCTTGTGAGAGCGGAATTTCTAGTGGTTGGTAGGTGATCAAATACTTATGTCATGCAACAAAATGCAAATGAATTACTTAAAATCATACAATGTGTTTTCTGTTTTTGTTTAGATTCCGTCTCTCACAGTTGAAGTGTACTAATGATAAAAATTAAGACCTTACATGCTTTGTAAGTGGAAAACCTGCAAATCGGCAGTGTATCAATACTTCTTCTCCCCACTGTAGCTAGTGATATTATGAAAAGTAAAAAGTTTTACTTTGTGTATATCTAGTTTTTCTCTATTGTGACTTGTCCTGGTTGGGAAGAAAGTTCTGTGAATGTGAAAGGTGCAGTTTTGAGGGTATACTTAAGGGGAGTGTGAGGTAATACAGTAGGGGGAGTGTGAGGTGAATACATTAAGGGGAGTGTGAGGTAATTACAGTAGGGGGAGTGTGAGGTAATACATTAATGGGGAGTGTGAGGTAATACAGTAGCGGGAGTGTGAAAGGTAATACATTAGGGGAGGTGTGAGGTAATACTAGTAGGGGGAGTGTGAGGTAATACATTAAGGGGAGTGTGAGCGTAATACAGTAAGGGGGAGTGTGGAGTAATACATTAAGGGGAGTGTGAGGTAATACAGTAGGGGGAGGTGTGAGGTAAACTACTTAAGGGGAGTGCGAGTGGCTTCTCAAATGCAACGTTTTATGTGTTCTCCAATCTCGTTCACAAGAATGTATGTAGGTGTGTGTAGTAATAATTGGTGTGTGGTAGTAGTTATGTGGAGTAGGTGGTAGTAGGTAGAGCCAATACCACCTAAAATGCCACTGCTGGCTTTCCCTCTGAACGCAAGGGTCGGTCCCCTGGTCAGTCCCTAGATGGGAGACCGATGCTGCTGGAGTGGTGTGGGGACAAACTAAACCCTGATTCAGATGCACCATCCTACCCATGCTAGATTACGTAGATTCATTTATAGATTGGCTGGTAAGGGTGCTCTCGGCGCAATATGTTCTTTAACATTCGCCATCGACTTTTTGGCAGCCATGCTCTTTGGACACATCACTGCACTCTATACTCCTCTGTAAACTGGTCATCTCTTGTAACGCCGTTGCAAGAACACAGGCTCATCCCCCCATCTGGAAATCTACTGCAGCCCTCATCCTCCACATAACAACCTGGTTCTGGGCCAGTCACATTTGTTTAAATGTCCCAAGCACACACATCCCTGGGTCGCTCTCTTTTCAGTTCGTGCAGCTAGTGACTGGAACGAGCTGCAACAACCTCAAACCTGGACGTTTTTATCTCAGTCCTTCATTAAAAGACTCAATCATAGTTATTCTTACTGACAGTTGTGGCTGCGTGATGGTATTGTTGGTCTCTCCTTCTTGCCCTTTGTGCTGTTGTCTGTGCCAATCATTTTTGTCCATGTTTTAATGCTGGTACCGATGTTGGTGTTGCTACCATGCTGTGTTGTCATGTGTTTGCTGCTTGCTAATGTTTGTCTAGGTCTCTCTTATTGTAGTGGTTGTGGGTGTCTCTCTTGTCGTGCTGTGGTGTTCTGTCCTATTTTATTTTAAAAACATTTATCGGCAGCCCCCCGTCTCCCGGCAGGAGGACTTTTGCCTTTTGGTAGGTCGTTATTCGTAAAATAAGAAATTTGTTCTTAACTGACTTGCTAGTTAAATTAAAATAAAAATATGTAATATTCCAGTTGAGATCTGTTAGTAGAGAATGGTGGGCCAGGCCCATCCAACACATCCTCTACCATCTGTGATGTCGCAACAGGGGACCGCAATTTTGGCAGATGTAATACCTTCCAGTTGAAGATCTGTTGAGGGCAGTGCTGTCAAGACTGAAATATTCATTCAAGAAATAAGCCAAATATTTATCGGAAAATAGCAAAAAATACAGAATATGCATGAAAATACTGCAATATTTCAAAGCAATCCTAAATATCCAATATTGTGGTGGCTTTCGGTATTACTTCTGTCAACGGCATGCTATTCTATTACTACAACACCTTCCTCCATAAATTCCATCCATCCTACACAGTGGTTCTCTTCTCCCTGAACACGTGAGCTGCAGAACAGAGGCCTGGCAGTGCCAACCCCTGGTGACCCCTGCTTGGGTTCTTCTCCCCTAATTTTTCAGTTTGGCCAGCTCTAGGAAGAGTCTTGGTGGTTCTAAACGTCTTCCATTTAAGAATGATGGAGGCCACTGTGTTCTTGGGGACCTTCAATGCTGCAGACATTGTTTGGTACCCTTCCCCAGATCTGTGCCTCGACACAATGCTGTCTCGGGAGCTCTTACGGACAATTCTCTGAACCTCATTTTTGAYCTGACATGCACTGTCAACTGTGGGACTGGCAAGTGTGTGCCTTTCCAAATCATGTCCAATCAATTGAATTTACCACAGGTGGACTCCAMTCAAGTTGTCGAAACATCTCAAGGATGATCAATTGAAACAGGATGCACCTGAGCTAAATTTCGAGTCTCATAGCAAARGGTCTGAATCCTTACTGAGGAAAATGTTTTATTTAATCAATTTTAGAATWAGGCTGTAATGTAACAAAATGTGGGAAAAGTCAAGGGGTCTAAATACTTTCCGAAGGCACMRTGTGTCTCAATAGAAGTGTGTGCATGTTGAGTGTATTTCCATGAGAAGTGCTGTGTGCTTAGAAAAGGATACAGTTGATGTGAGTAATGACTGTGTACAAGGGTGTGTGAGCGAGTGTGTGTGTGCATGCGCACGTGTGTGTAGACGCCACGGTACAGATACAGATCACAGAATAATGGCAGTGTCATTTTTTCTCTCTAGTAGGGAGAGGGAAGGAAGCCGGATGTTGATGAGAAAGAATGGGAGAGTGACACAGAACGAGGGAGATGAGAGAATGGGCGAGAGACACGAGAGACCAGCTCAGAATGACGAATTTGGGGAGAGACGGAGTTTGCTCTGGTGTGTGTGTGGTGTGTGTGTGTGTGTGCTGTTGTGTGTGTGTGTGTGGTGTGTGTGTGTGTGTGTGTGGTGGTGTGGTGTGGTGTGTGTGGTGTGTGTGTGTGTGTGTGTGTGTGTGTGTGTGGTGTGTGTGTGTGTGCGTGCCTGCGTGTTCTGTGTTTGATGTCAAGGTACTCAGATCTGAGACCTATAGCAACACACTGTGCATCAAAACAACCCTCTATCCTCTTCTGAAATATCAGCAACACAAGTTTTGATTCAATTGCCAGAAACTGTAACACATGTGGGTGTTTTCTTTCTCAAAATTACTACTACCGGTTACGTCAACATCAATAATTTGTGACGTAAATTGAGTTAATTAGTATGGCTTATTGTCATAGTTAGTGTGCCAAAAGTTTCGCCGGATATCGACGAACATTTGGCCAAAATAAAATATACAAGAAGTCGACATTATTTCCGTGCTTTTTAGGGCCATAATGCAATTCTTCATAAAATGGGGCGTGGATTCACATTGTTTTCAGATTTGAAGAAAATGGCAGAAAATATGCAGCCGAAGTCCAATGAGAGCGGATACAAATTCATTGCTTTAACTAATTATGACAAATGTTAAGAAAATGTTGAGCAATGTAATAAAGTAATGACTTTTCAAATAAGTTACCTTACACGTTATGTTGGCTGACAATTTGTTCGCTAGACTATCCTTACGAACCACATTGCATATCATTACAGCAGTATGTACCGTTATGTTAGCTACCTACCTAACGTTAGTTGGCTACTAATACATCAAAATTACCAGTATATTAACTATATGCTATCTAAGTAACTACCCAACGTTTATTGGCCTGATTAWTCCCGTAATTCTTAGTTTRGCTAAGTGGTATAGTCGTTGTACGTTCTCAATGGACATTCTGGTGCTTTCGTAAATTCGCTCTGGCTATCTACTCCAATTTCAGAGCACTCTCGTCTGAGTGTACCAGAGCGCAGAATAACTGATGTATTTACGAAAGCTCAACAGTTAGTAAACGTTGGCAAAAAAACGTCATTAAATTGTTGCCAGCAACACAGTTAGTCACCAACGCTCTGGATAACATGAAAACTGCCTAACCAGCTCTGCTAGGGCGAGTACAATGGTCAGAGTGAGGTGTTCTCTCATGTGTGTCTGGAAATAGCTAGCAAGCTAGCCAACGTTAGCCAGTTAGCTTGGATGATTGACTGCCATTGTGAGGTCAGAACGCTCAGATCAACCATGCTCCTCGGCCAGTGCATCCAGTGTGCGCTCTGAATGCTCCAAGAGCGAACCGCTCTGAATTTATAAATGGACAATCTGACAACGCTCTGAATTTACGAACGCCCAGAGCRCACTCTGAGCGTCCTCTGGTACTCCAGATTGTATTTAAAAACACACCCAAAGTTGTAAAAKGTCTAGCTAGTAATTTGTTATGTTAAAAAGCTAGCAAGAGGTTGCATAGCAACAGCAACTTTCGGTAGACAGGCGAAGCTCTAGTACACTAAACTGAAAGGAAAACCTTCCCTTACAGTATACAAAAATGATCTAATAGTATGTAGTATATACTCATTAAGTATGTAGTATACAGTATTGTAATGAAACAGGCAGGGACCTTCTAGCGGGATGTCCGGCTCGCTATCGACTGTGCCGCAAAAGCATGCTCAAGCGGCAGAGTCGATTTCCGAGCTTAAACCCAGGGTCGTTACACTACTCCCTCCTTTCAAAGAGCGTATCCTCGCGCTAGCTTTCGACTCTACGTCTTACAGGAACACGCTCACCGGCCAAGCACACGCACTGTCGTGGATGCAAGGTCCGATCACTTCTGACACCAATGTAATGAAACAGCAGGAGCAGGTCTCGAACCCTCGACCTTATAGCTCGAAGTCCAGCGCGCTATCGACTGTGCCGCAAAGCATGCTCAAGCGGCAGAGTCGATTTCCACGCTTATAAACCCAGGGTCGTTACAGTATGTTAGTATGGGTATTCGAACACAGCTTCTGACTTCGTTGTAACGTCTGGAGAGTGATGGGTGTGGAGCCAGACGCAGAGAGCAGAAGGTTGACGGGAAAAACGCTTTAATGTCCTTTCGGCTAGTAACCAGTTACAAACATGGGTGAAGCCCAAAACACAGGTGCAACAAACCCAAAACCATAGTTACTAAAAAACCCAGACAGCAAACCCAAAAGAACACAAACACCACATACGTCAAAATAACAACAAGCCCGCACAAACACCAGCGGGCTAAACGAACTTAAATAACACCCATCACAAAACCCCAAAAGGAACAGGTGAGAACACATTAGACAAAAACAAACGAAAAGGAAAAAGGATCGGTGGCAGATAGTAGACCGGTGACGACGACCGCGAGCGCCACCCGAACAGGAAGGGGAGCCACCTTCGGTGATATTCGTGACACTCGGAATTAAATGTTGCCTATTCACATTTCATGCTGCCTGACTACAATATTTTATCTTGATACGTTAATAAATACATGCAGTGTATATTTTTGCATATTTACCTGCTACAATACCCACTAGTGTGAGTAAATTGCAAGCCCATAGTAAGTCAAAATACAATTTCATCCCTGATGTCCTTACACAGCTCTCTGGTCTTGGCCATTGTGGAGAGGTTGGAGTCTGTTTGATTGAGTGTGTGGACAGGTGTCTTTTATACAGGTAACGAGTTCAAACAGGTGCAGTTAATACAGGTAATGAGTGGAGAACAGGAGGGCTTCTTTAAAGAAAAACTAACAGGTCTGTGAGAGCCGGATTCCTACTGGTTGGTAGGTGATCAATACTTATGTCATGCAACAAATGCAAATGAATTACTTAAAAATCATACAATGTGATTTTCTGGATTTTTGTTTTAGATTCCGTCTCTCACAGTTGAAGTGTTACCTATGATAAAAAATTACAGACCTCTACATGCTTTGTAAGTAGGAAAACCTGCAAAATCGGCAGTGTATCAAATACTTCTTCTCCCCACTGTAGATAGCTGATAATTATGAAGTAAAAAGTTTACTTTGTGTATATCTAGTTTTTTCTCTATTGTTGACATTGTCCTGGTTGAAGAAAGTTCTGTGAATGTGAAGGTGCAGTGTGAGGTAATACATTAAGGGGAGTGTGAGGTAATACAGTAGGGGGAGTGTGGGTGATACATTAAGGGGAGTGTGAGGTAATACAGTAGGGGGAGTGTGAGGTAATACATTAAGGGGAGTGTGAGGTAATACAGTAGCGGGAGTGTGAGGTAATACATTAAGGGGAGTGTGAGGTAATACAGTAGGGGGGTGTGAGGTAATACATTAAGGGGAGTGTGAGGTAATACAGTAGGGGGAGTGTGAGGTAATACATTAAGGGGAGTGTGAGGTAATACAGTAGGGGGAGTGTGAGGTAATACATTAAGGGGAGTGCGAGTGCTTCTCAAATGCAACGTTTTATGTGTTCCTACACTCTCGTCCTCCACAAGAATGTAGTAGGTGTGTGTAGTAAAATTTGGTGTGTGGTAGTAGTTATGTGGTAGTAGGTGGTAGTAGGTAGCAGCATACCACCTACATCCCACTGCTGGCTTCCTCTGAAGCTAAGCAGGGTCGGTCCCCTGGTCAGTCCCTAGATGGGAGACCAGATGCTGCTGGAAGTGGTGTGGGGACAAACTAACTGATTCAGATGACCATCCTACCATGCTAGATTACTAGATGGTCATTTATAGATTGGCTGGTAAGGGTGCTCTCGAGCGGCAATATGTTCTTTACCATTCGGCCATCAGATTTGGCACCATGCTCCTTATAGGACACATCACTGCACTCTATACTCCTCTGTAAACTGGTCATCTCTGTATACCCGTTGCAAGACCCACTGGTTGATGCTTATTTATAAAACCCTCTTAGGCCTCACTCCCCCCATCTGAAATATCTACTGCAGCCCTCATCCTCCACATACAACACCCGTTCTGCCAGTCGCATTATGTTAAATGTCCCCAAAGCACACACATCCCTGGGTTGCTCCTCTTTTCAGTTCGCTGCAGCTAGTGACTGGAACGAGCTGCAACAAACACTCAAACTGGACAGTTTTATCTCAGTCTCTTCATTCAAAGACTCAATCATGTTCACTCTTACTGACAGTTGTGGCTGCGTGATGTATTGTTGTCTCTACCTTCTTGCCCTTTGTGCTGTTGTCTGTGCCCAATCATTTTTGTCCCATGTTTTATGCTGGTACCATGTTGGCCTGCTGCCATGTTGTGTTGCTACCATGCTGTGTTGTCATGTGTTGCTGCCTTGCTATGTTGTTGTCTTAGGTCTCTCTTTATGTAGTGTTGTGGTGTCTCTCTTGTCGTGATGTGTGTTCTGTCCTATTTTATTTAAAAACATTTAATCCCAGCCCCCGTCCCCGCAGGAGGCCTTTTGCCTTTTGGTAGGTCGTTATTGTAAATAAGAATTTGTTCTTAACTGACTTGCCTAGTTAAATAAAATAAATCAAAATAAAAAATATGTATACTTCCAGTTGAGATCTGTTGAGAGAGAATGGTGGGCCAGGCCCATCAAACACATCCCTCTACCATCTGTGATGTCCAACCAGGGGACCGCATTGGCAGATGTATACTTCCAGTTGAGATCTGTTGAGAGGCAGTGCTGTCAAGACTGAATATTCATCAAGGAATATAGCCAAATATCTATCGGAAAATAGCAAAAAATACAGAATATGCCATTGAAAATACTGCAATATTTCAAAGCAATCCTAAATATCCAATATTGTGGCTGGGCTTTCGGTATTACTTCTGTCAACGGCATCTATTCTATTACTACATCCTTCACTCCATAACAACAATCTCCACCATCCATACACATGTTCTTCTCCTGAACACGTGAGCTGCAGAACAGAGCGCCCTGGCAGTGCCAACCCCTGGTGACCCCTGCTTGGTGAACTCTTGACAGTGAGATAATTATGTTAGATAACTCTGTGTCCCCCAGGCTGGGGGCTCCCCTGTCGCTACGCATAGTCTAATATGGCTGCTAGGGTAACACCCATCGGAACGCTCCCTCACCTCATAAACCCAAATGAAGTGCCTGGTGAGGAGCCAATGGGGCGCTGCAGCACTGGGGTGGCAGGGGGACATGGAAACAAGGTCCTGTCCTGACTATGAGGGAATAACCAAACCAACACACGAGGCTACCTGGAACCACAGGTATCCTAGAGTTCAGAGAGGCCGGCTCAGGGATGGCCCAGGTATGGCACAGGGATGGCACGAGGACGGCAGCAGGGACACCTCACACCAGCCTGACCTAACTAGTGAGGAGCGCTCCCACACAGAGGTGTCACGGGTACAGCTGCCACACAGAGGTGGCACGGAGCCATCAGGTC
>NW_019943742.1:173059-186703 GCF_002910315.2 Salvelinus sp. IW2-2015 | reverse complement strand
AGCGGGACACCTCATACCTGCCAGACCTGATGTGAGGAGCGCTCCCACACGGAGGTGTCACGGGGTACAGGCTTGCCACACAGAGGTGGCACGGATAGAAGGCTCCTGACACATAGGTGTCACAGGTACAGCTGCCACACAGGGGTGGCACGGGGGAATTAGGAAGGGGACGCCTCATACCTTGCCGACCTGACAGAGTGAAGAATAATCATAAGTTAACACCTCAAACTGTGAGAGGTTTGAGTTACTGCTTCAATCGATGCTCTGAGTCCTGGACCAAGGACATCAGTGGACCCGAAACACCTAGCCATCTAACCGTTGACATTACATTACGTCTGTGTAGTCTCCTTTTCACTACTGTATTTCTTCTGCACCTTTACTTAGCCTAATGGTCCGTTTGCAGCAAGTCATAAAAGTGAGGACACGAGGTACCAGAGAAAAGATGACAGGTATTTTATAATCATAAAGCATTAGGTGGCATCTTAGGAAACTGCCAAACGAATCAAAGGTGGTGGTGACCCCTGACTAGATATACTTACCCTGCTGCCCCATGGACAAGTCATTAGTGGACTAGATATACTTACCCTGCTGCCCCATGGACAAGTCATTAGTGGACTACGTTATTGGACAGACTAATAATAGACAGACAGACAGATGTGCTACGGACTGCTGCAGGTCTGTCCCATTCCTTTTCTCTGCCCCTCCATTCCTTCTCTCTCCCCCTTTCCTTCCAGTTTCAGCATGACCCCCTCAGAGAGAGAGAGAGAGAGAATGGAATACATGGAATATTTTCCAGCTTCTGAACTAAAACATGGACATAAGGCGAGACAGACGAAGAGAGGGGGRGAAGGGGACAGGGGTGAGGCAAGGGGAGAGGAGGAGATAGGGACAGGGGGCTGGGGTTAAATGCTTCCCCAGAATGAAGGCTGTCCACAGAGGGAGACTGACACCGAGCGAAACTTCTGGTTAGTGTCTGTGTTGTGTGGGTTTATTATGTTGTAGCCAGATCAAATGGTAGTTATACACATAACTAACTAAAGTAGTTGTTATATAGATCAGATACTAGATTTCTAGGCAGATAACCTAGTCGTATGTAATCAATGGTGATCCACTGGTGGCTAAATGTGAGTGGAATTTAAACACCATTACTATCAGAGTCTTTTACTAATGTCAGCCAAATGCTACCGTACTGATCACCATTACCTACACTGTATTTGATAAGAACTACAGGAATGACAAACATGACCTACATGTTAATACAAATGTCAGCTCCACTTCAGCAAACACTGCCTGAATGAAAAACCTTTATTATTACATTTCTAGGTATTGTTTTTACATTTTGTCTCACAGAAGAGAGAGCAAACAGTAGAGATAAAAAGAGACATATATAAAGAGAGGGATAATAGAGCGGGAGACATGCGGAGAGAGATAAAGAGAGAGATAAAGAGAGCGATAAAGAGAGAGGACAATGAAATAGAGAGAGAACAGAGATAAAACCTTTCTTGACAAACAAGCCTCGTCTACAGACGTTGCTCCTCTCTGACGCCACTGGTCTCCATAGTAACCTGTTGGCCTGTAATAGCTCTCCCTGCAGCCACCGCATCCACCCGAAGGGACTGATTGGCTGAGTCCGTCTCACACTCACACACACACACACACACACACACACACACACACACACACACACACACACACACACACACACACACACACACACACACACACACACACACACACACACACACACACACACACACACACACAACGAGCCGGTCTCCTGGTAGCAGTGTTCAGACCGACTGGGATCCCAGTGTATTTATAGAGACCCCTGTCACACTAGGGAGTTTCTACACACACACACACACACTCGGAATGTGACAAATGTAAAAAAATATTTGAACGATAAGAAAAACTCATAAAATGACGAGTGAATTCCCAATGCAGATAGTCCTGCGTATGACCGCTAGCAGACAGCCAGTCATCGCTACCCACCTTCCTGCTGTATCCCACCCTCTCAGCAATGATGATAGTTAATGCCGTTTTTAGGTTCTCTGATGTGTGCCTCTCCTCCATGTTCTAAGTGGTCAGTACATGTCCCACTTCTCATCAATGTGATGGCTCGTTGCAGTAATGTATGACAGCGTGTTGGTGTTCCTAGACGTCCAACAATTTTTTGTTAACGCCACGTAGATGTATTTGGGGCTTTTTTTTTTACTTTTGAAAAAAAGAAAATGTGCCCCTTGTGTGCACTACCGGTAATACCGTATATCCCGGGATGGCACAGGCACGGTATGAAGGTATGGAAATCTGGATAGGGCCCAACTCTAGAGGGACCCTGAGACCCAAACCACTGCTGGCAGGCCCCCAACAACAGACAGACCGGAAATAGTAGGTGTGTCCAAACATTTGACTGGTACTTGCTTAATACATTTTTAGAATTTTATATTTCTATTCCAAGAAAAACAAAATACCCTCTGGGTTTCTGTTAGGATGGAATGGAAAATATGGCGCTGTCCAACATCGATTTAACAAAAAAATCCCTGTATCGTGCGGGCACGTGGGAGACTGGGGTTCAATTCCCTGACAGGGAGGAAGGAGTAGGCTGTCCTTATAAATAAGAATTTGTTCTTAAGGGCACAGTCAACTTAGTGTATGTAAACTTCTGACCCACTGGAATTGTGATACAGTGAATTATAAGTGAAATAATCTGTCTGTAAACAATTGTTGGAAAAATGACTTGTGTCATGCACAAAGTAGATGTCCTAACCGACTTGCCAAAATTATAGTTTGTTATCAAGAAATTTCTGGAGTGGTTGAAAAACAAGTTTTAATGACTCCAACCTAAGTGTATATACACTTCCGACTTCAACTGTAGATGATTATCATAAAAGGGAAAGAAGGAAGTGCTTTAAAATGCGTAATAAAGGTTAGCAATAGGTTTAGCAACCTAAGAATTATCCTGTAAGTTTGTGGACCAAGAATTCTTCAGATCAGCCTGTCTGAAATCTGCCCGTAGTTTGAGARGTGAGAACGCACACAGTTGTTCAGACAGAACGTGCATTGTCATTTCATATTTTTTCCTACCCTCTCTCTCCTTGTTAGATATTATGCACATTTATGGCATTGTAGCAAATGTCATTGCCATTGAGCTAGTTCTCATAGTAGCAGTAGTGTAAATAGCAGCAAGTCATATGAGATGGAGAGAGATGTGAGGAGATGTGATAGGGAGTGGAGTTACAGCCTCGCTCTAACCAAACGTTGCAGTAGGATCAACTTACAACCCACCCATTTATTGATAGATAGCTGAACTAGCCACTTGAGTTGTTTCAAATTTTGTCCTGGCAGCTGAGTTGTTTGGAGATGCGTTATACCACTAACTATCACGTTTTAGGGAAGACCCAGACGCAGACAGTGTTGAAGTAACAAAAGTTTATTACTAGAACAAGGGCAGGCAAAACGACAGGTCAAGGGCAGGCAGAGGTCATTAATCCAGATCAGAGTCAAAAGGTACAGATCGGCAGGCAAGGCAGTCTCAGTGTCAGGGCAGGCAGAATGGTCAAAACCGGGAAACTAGAAAACAAGAACAATAGAAAAAGACAGGAGGGAATGGAAAACCGCTTAGGTAAAAAAACGGTAGGCTTGACGGACAAAACGAACTGGCAACAGAGAAACAGATATCACATGTATAAATACACAGGGGATAATGAGGGGAGATGGGAGACACCTGGTGGGGGGTGGAGACAAGCACGAAGACAGGTGAAACAGATCAGGGTGTGACATTAAGGTCATTAGGTCCCGTTGATTACTATAAAGGGAAAAATAACTATTAAACAAACACCTAACGATGCTATAATGTTAGTAAGAGGAGATAAGTTAAATAAGAAGGTGGTGAAATGCAAACTTTGCAAGATGGAATTAACCTACAGTGACAGTACAGGTGCTGTGCTTAACCATCTGAAAGGGAGGCACCTAGGCTTGGKCGGTATATMCCGTATATACCGTATACCGGGGTATTCGGAAAAAGCCACTTGATGGTTTTTCAATACCATTAATAACTATTTCTTTGAATTTTTGTAGCAACTTTGGAAGTAAATACCGGCAAGTCTGTTCCACATCACCCTGGCCTTTATGTTATTCTTTGTTTTCATTAGTATTTTAGTTAGTGGTCAGGGCTGTGCACATGGTATAGTATGGTGTTTTCTTATGGTCTATGTGGTTGTATGGTTTGAGGTGGTTGCATAGAGTAGATGGGGTTGTGTTCAGTGTATGGTGTTTTAGAATTGTCTAGTGTATATGTTGAGTGCAGTTGTTTAGGAAGTCTATGGTTGCCTGATGTATGGTTGCTCACAATCAGCAGGTACAGCTGGTTATTGTGGGTTCTGGATTGGGAGCCATATTAAGTGTAGCAGCATGGCTTTTAGGTCTTGTGGGTAATTGTCTATGTTGAACGTAAGCTAGGTTGGTGTGCACTTTCGTTTGTAGCTTCAGACGGTCCGTTTCTGTTTTGCTATAGTTGTATAAGTGTTTTTCGTTTCGTTGTTTATGCTCGTCATCAAAATAAAAGAAGATTATTCATATCCCGCTGCGCCTGTGTCCGGTCTCTCCACACGATCGTGACACAGTCAACTTGTGCAATAAGTTAGGAGATAAAGAGCATTGCGTTCTTCATTTAATCTGTCACTTATGTAGTTTACGGTACGTGTCACGTGATTGTTTGTTAAAAAATCACACAAGACAAGAAAACCGGAGCCTTGTGAGACACTCACTGTTGTGCAGCATGCGCCAGGTAATCTAGTTACAGTATGGAATTCACAACTAAATGTTTGCCAGCTAGATATCTTATAACTATTAAGTTAACTGTCTAAATATGCTAAATGCTCTGCAGTTTGTGCATTTGGTTTCTAATTTAGTAGCTAGTTAGCCATCTAGCTAAGTGTTTAGCTTCTTTAAAATCAGCATTCGCTTGGTAACAGCAGAATCCCCTCTGGATCAAGAGCCTTGCTGGCTAATATTCTATGTTGTGTGTGCAGCAAACTTTAGTAGCATTTTTTAGATACTTGTATACTTGTATTGTTAGGTCGAAACTGTACAGAATTGTTTGCAATACACTCATTAGCATTTAGTTCGCATTGTCTATAAGGATTCCTTATTACTTGTTAGCATTTTGTTAGCATTTTGGTTATTAGTACTTTTTAAAGAAATACCTGCAGTCACTTGTGCAGCTAGGTAATAGATAAAGCGATTGCGTTCTTCATTTCCCCAATTAGATAATCTTTCATTATGAGGCTTTTTCATTTGAGGCTTTTTCATTATGAGGCTTTTTCATTATGAAGATTTTTCATTATGAGCTTACCGGGTTTGAGCCAGTCCTATGTTTGTTTACAAAAAGCACAACAAGTACAATGGGAGCTTTGTGAGGTGAGTCTCCTGCAGCACACTTAAGTGAGCGATCAAGTTTATACTTGTACGAAATTCACTTCTAATGTTTGCCAGCTATAAACAGTATCTTATAACTATTAAGTTTAACTATCTAAGATGTTCCAAATAAATTATCTCCAGCTGGGTTTTGCTACTTGCTAATGTTACAGTGGTTGCTCCGCTAAAAGTTTTGTGATTATGCTGCGGTACTTAGAGGTAATTTGTGATTTAGTAGGTACCCTGCGTCACCACTTCATTGCTCAAGACAGTGCAAGGGGGAGTTAGAGCACGTATTATTCTTTTGGGTCCTACTGTGGTCTCTAACTGACAAATGAATGGGCGACATAAACCTGAATAGAACTGATAATTGTGTACGACTTCAGTATTACTTACTAAACTGTTGTTACACTAAGGTTTTTTATTATTTTATTTTGTTATGATTATTTTGCTCTTACCTTAATATTGTAGCCCACTCCTGACCAGTTATGTTGTATCAGCTCTGAGTGGCACACGGTCTAAGACTGCTTGTGTTGCTACACATTCTGGTTCAATACTTGTGCTGGCCTTGACTGGGAGACCATGAGATAACTGTAGTTTTTGGTTTCTCTTCCTCTAAAAACAAACTGGCTTTATTTACAAATTAGTAACAATGTCTCAGCCCATGTTCAAGAATGGCCTTTTCTCGGCTCATTTTACATTATTTGAAACGAAATCATCTCCATTTTTTTTTTTTTTAAACAAGCGATTATTATTAATTTCAAATTAAATAAAAGCCCTTGGATATTCTCACAGATATTTATTAACCCTGTTATTAGCAGGACTATATATTGGTCATAGCTCCGAGTGGCACACCATGGGATTGCCTTGCAGTTCTCCAGATGGTTTCCACTGAAAGCACACAAGGTTCAAGACACGAGGGCAGGGGGCACAGGATGGGGCAGCAGAGCCGCAATAAGAAGACAGACCTAGCCCATGGGGAAGGGAGGAGGGGGGAGGGGGTGGACCCCACCCTGCCACACTGGGTAGCAGAGCAACACTTTAAGGGGCATTGCACTAATAATGGCACTGACTAGGGAAACATTCCCGCTGTTCTAGCAGGTAGCTGGACATGAACTTGCCTAGATTGGAGGGTAGGGGGAGAATTCTATCGTCAAATGTATTTCTAAGTTAGGTTCTAAGTTAAGTATTATTATTATTATGTATCACATCCGACCGTGATTGGGAGTCCCATAGGGCGGCGCACAATTGGCCCAGCGTTTCTCTCCCTCTAAAAACAAAAATAAATGTTTTGGCATTTACAAGTATTATTTTGGCCTTTATTCAGATTACAATTGCTCATTTTCGTTTTTTTTACAAAAAAATTACCTCAAATATCGTTACATATATTATCAAGTTGATGGCACAGTCATATAGCGGCACCTACATGAAGCTGAGTGACTCACTCATTCATGGCTGTGGATCAAAATAAATAAGTACCAACATTCTTTCTGATAGTCTTTAATAAAGAAATGTTTTGGTTATCCTGACCTGGACACCATGTACAGTATTATAATAGCCCATTATGGGCTATTAGCAGGATAATACACCTATACCAACACCTCTCTGTATTTTAATACTTTGTGGATGGGTCCTCCCCAGTAACGCAGCTGTCTAAGTCACCGCATCGCAATGCATTGCTACAGATACCCGTGCCGGCCACCACCGGGAGACCCATGAGGCGGCTTTTGGTTTTAATTTAGAATCCTCAAATCCTCTATATGTAATTATTGGGGGAGGGTCACGTCATATTTTTCGATATACTGTAGACGACATGAGTAATGTGGTGTTAAAAGTGGTGAAGGTTTTATTTATTTAAAGAGCATATTGAAGTTAGAAGCATAAGCCTACAACTATTTTATCACCGTTTCACACTGCTCTGAGACAAGCATGTGGACTTGTCTTTGTAAATCAATGCAATTTTTATTTTCACTGAATCTCCATTTGGGTATTGGTTAGACTAGAAATGTTATGCTCTTAGGGTAATCTTTATTTAACTAGGCAAGTCAGTTAATCGCTTACCTTTGATGATCTTCGGATGTTTGCACTCACGAGACTCCCAGTTACACAATAAATGTTCCTTTTGTTCGATAAAGATTTTTTTATATCAAAATACCTCCATTTGTTTGGCGTGTTATGTTCAGTATTCCACAGCCTTAGGCAAGTCATCAAGGCTTGACGAAAATTCCATATAGTATCTGTAAAGGTTGTAAAAACATGTCAAACGTTTTTAATAATCAATCCTCAGGTTGTTTTTAACATCAATAATCGATAATATTTCAACCAGACTGTAAACTATTCAATACCGGAGAGAAAGAAAATGTCGAGCAACGAGTGTCTGGCGCAACAACTAATGGAGGGACATCCGCCTATCCACTGACGCATTTTGATAAATCTCGCAAATTTTTCAAAATAAAAGCTTGAAACTATGCCTAAAGACTGTTCACGCCATGAGGAAGCCACAGCAAAAGGAATCTGGTTGATATCCCTTTAAATGGACAAAAGGCAAGTATGGAACGTGATTTTTCAAAATAGAAGTCACTTCCGGGTTGGATTTCCTCAGGTTTTCGCCTGCAAAATCAGTTCTGTTATACTCACAGACATTTATTTTGACAGTTTTGGAAACTTTAGAGTGTTTTCTAGCCTACGCTGTCAATGATATGCATATTCTAGCATCTGGACCTGAGACATAGGCAGCTTACAATGGGAACGTTATTTTTCCAAACGTAAAAATTCTGCGCCCTAGCTTCAAGAGAGGTTTTAAACAGCGTGGAAATCCAGAAAATTATGTCATGGCATTAGAAGCTTTCTGATAGAATAATTGACATCATGTGAGTCAATTGGAGGTGTACTGTGGATGTATTTCAAGGCTTACGCTTAACACTCAGTGCTCTTTGCTTGACATCATGGGCAATAATCAAAAGAATCAGCCAAGACCTCAAAATATAATTGTAGACCTCCGCAAGTCTGGTTCATCCTTGGGAGCAATTTCCAAACGCCTGAAGGTACCTGACGTTCATCTGCACAAACATAGTACGCAAGTATAACCACCATGGGAACACTCAGCCGTCATACCGCTTCAGGAAGGAGACGCGTTCTGTCTCCTAGAAGATGAACGTACTTTGGTGTGAAAAGTCCAAATAATCCCAGAACAACAGCAAATAACCTTGTGAAGATTGCTGGAGAAACAGGTAAAGTATCTTATCCACAGTAAAACGAGTCCTATATCGCCATCACCTGAAAGGCCGCTCAGCAAGGAAGAAGCAACTGCTCCAAAACCGCCATAAAAAAGCAAAGACTACGGTTTGCAACTGCACAATGGGGACAAAGATATACTTTTTGGAGAATTGTCCTCTGGTCTGATGAACAAAAATATAACTGTTTGGCATAATGACCATCGTTATGTTTGGAGGAAAAGGGGCAGGCTTGCAAGCCGAAGAACACCATCCCAACCGTGAAGCACGGGGTGGCAGCATCATGTTGTGGGGGTGCTTTGCTGCAGGAGGGACTGGTGCACTTCACAAAATAGATGGCATCATGAAGCAGGAAAATTTGTGGCTATAATAGAAGCAACATCTCAAGCCATCAGTAAAGAAGTTAAGCTTGTCGCAATAGGTCTTCCAATGGACAATGACCAAGCATACTTCCAAAGTTGTGGCAAAATGGCTTAAGGACAACAAAGTCAAGATAATTGGAGTGGCCATCACCAAGCCCTGACCTCAACCCTATAGAAATTTGTGGGCAGAACTGAAAAGCGTGTGCGAGCAAGGAGGCCTACAAACTGACTCAGTTACATCAGCTCTGTCAGGAGGAATAGGCCAAAATTCACCCAACTTATTGAGGGAAGCTTGTGGAGGCTACCCAAAACAAAGTTAAATCTAGAATTGGCTTCCTATCCGCAACAAAGCATCCCTTCACTCATGCTGCCAAACATACCTTGTAAACTGACCATCCTACCAATCCGACTTCGGTGATGTCATTTACAAAACAGCCTCCAAAACCCTACTCAATAAATTGGATGCAGTCTATCACAGTGCCATCCGTTTTGTCACCAAAGCCCATATACTACCCACCACTGCGACCTGTACACTCTCGTTGGCTGGCCCTCGCTTCAATACTGTCCGCAAACCCACTGGCTCCAGGTCATCTACAAGACCCTGCTATGTAAAGTCCCCCTTATCTCAGCTCGCTGGTCACCATAGCGCACCTACCTGTAGCACGCGGCTCCAGCAGGTATATCTCTCTGGTCACCCCCAAGAGCAATTCTTCCTTGGCCGCTCTCCTTCCAGTTCTCTGCTGCCCAATGACTGGAACGAACTACAAAAATCTCTGAAACTGGAAACACTTATCTCCCTCACTAGCTTTAAATACCAGCTGTCAGAGCGCTCATTAGATTTACTGCACCTGTACATAGCCATCTATAATTTAGCCCAAACAACTACCTCTTTACCTACTGTATTTATTTATTTATTTATTTAGCTCCTTTACCCCATTATTTATATCTCTTACTTTACACCTTCTTCCACTGCAAAACCAAACCATTCCAGTGTTTTTTTTTTTTTTTTGTTTTGTTTTTTTTTTACTTGCTATATTGTATTTACTTCGCCACCATGGGCCTTTTATATTTTTTGTTATTTATATATATATTTTGTTTTGCCTTCACCTCCTTATCTCACCTCACTTGCTCACATTGTATATAGACTTATTTTTCACTGTATTATTGACTGTATGTTTGTTTTACTCATGTGTAACTATGTGTTGTTGTATGTCTCGAACTGCTTTGCTTTATCTTGGCCAGGTCGCAATTGTAAATGAGAACGTGTTCTCAATTTGCCTACCTGGTTAAATAAAGGTGAAATAAAATAAATAAATAAATAAAATTTGACCCAAGTTCAACAATTAAAGGCAATGCTATCAAATACTAATTGAGTGTTGTAAACTTCTGATCCACTGGGAATGGTGATGAAAGAAATAAAAGCTGAAATAAAGCATTCTCTCTACTATTATTCTGACATTTCACATTCTTAAAATAAAGTGGTGATCTTAACTGGCCTAAGAACAGAGAATTTTTACTAGGATTAAAATGTTGGAATTTGGTGAAAAACTGAGTTTGAATGTATTTGGCTAAGGTGTATGTAAACTTCCGACTTCAACTGTAATTTGACTATCAACTGTCAATTTATGGATACGTTGCAGCCACACCAGTAAATAGCTAACCTTACACCAAAGAGGTTTAGAAACTCTGTGSTTACACCGCAAGTCAGATGGCTCATTGACAAAAATTGTTAATGTTAAAAATGATAACCAGCTAATGTTAGCTAGCTACGTTGGCTATTAGCTCCTATATGATATCTTAGCACCATGTTTATCTAGCCAGCTAGCTAGCAGAGTAGCTAATATAGCTAGCTAACACCACAGATGAAATGGTTAATTATCATAATTTTTGCTAACAGGTCACACAGCTATCTGCTTAGCTAGCTAGCTAATTGCTTATTGCATGCATGTCCGTGTACGACGACACAAGTCTTATTATTAGTGAATTAAACTAAACTAATATTTGCAACAGGAGTTTGATTTTGGTAATTGTGTCAATTCATCTGCTTCTCAATACTGCACCTTTCTGTTGAAGAATGAGCTAACTTGCTGCTAGGTGCTGATGTTTATTTTCCCAGCAAGACATTCCTCTGCATTGTGCAGTGCTTGTAGCTCAGGCGGCTGGAATAGCAGCAGTTTTGCTATGTAGGGGGACTATTGGCAAAGCCGATAGAGAAGGGAGATAGCCGATAGACTAGAAAAGGCCAATATCGGCCCGATRTATCRGCTCGGCCGATTATCGGTCGTTTTCTAGTCCTTTCACAATGCAAATTGTTTAGAATATTAATACAAGGCCTTTAATTTGATACATTCATTGCTAAAATGGACTAAATTTGACCGCTAACATATTTCATGTTAAAAACATTCTGTGACTCCACAAATGGTGGAGCGCCATTTGCGAAAGCGAAAATGAAAAGTTTGGGAACCGCTGGCATAGGTAATTATGCTTGTATATTCCATATTCTCTCATGTTGCTATCACATTAGCGTAATTTAAKGAGCAAAGGGAATGGATGTTTAATAAATCAATGTTCCTTCTTATTATGTTTGATTAATATAAATCAAGTGATATATGAATATGATATCCCTCCTCCTTTTCCATATCTGGGCATCAAAYGCAAAATGAACGATTTTCCACCAGTAGGCCTCATGTTTGATTTCTTCCCTACCCATTCTCAATGTCTGTCTCTCCTTTCACCAAATACTGAGTGTTTACCTGACCTCTGTGGATTTCTGAAGATGTTCACATACAACTCTTGGTAGCACAATGGAAGTTTACTTGAAAAATCTCCTGTTTAATTCTAACCTCAAAATACTACTACAGTTGGAGTAGTAAGTGGGTACAGTTGCATTAGTGTAGTGACTAAGTAGTCGAGTAATAGTAGATTCAGAGTATTAAATAGTCACATGTACAGAGGTTGCAGGTGTGATTGCAGGGTACAGTGAAAATCTTAGGCTCTGAGTGAGTAGAGTATAGCTGTAGTAATAACTGACAAATGAAGAATAGTAGGAGCAAGTACAGTAGTGGTATAGTATATTATAGGATAGTATATCATAGTTATATCTATAGTATAGTTCTTACCAGACAGACGGAAGTGCTCTGAACTGGGAGGAGGCGGCACAGTGGAGAGCTGAGGACAGCACTGGACCACGTTCTGTATGGAGAGAGAGAGAGATTTTCTCTCTGCTAGTAGTTACAGTAATAACACATCTCATTAGTGAGGATGGCTCTAATGCCTCCAGGGGAAAAACACTGAAGTGAGATTAAGTTCACACATCCTGAAATACTCATTAATGCATCTGGGCTGCTGCATCTGAACATTTTAATCATACCTCTCCCTCTGCCTTTCTGCAGAATCAACTTTTAATAACAAGCTGCAAGGTCATAAATGTTCCCTAACCAGGAATGACTGCTGGAAATGAGCTGGAAAATCACACAGCTAGTGCTGCATCTGCCGATTAGCAGAGGGAGAGAGAGACAGGGGTAGAGAGARGAAGAGAGTGCATCCCAGAGTTAATCGTTTCCTGTTCAATGGGCATCTCTACCTTAACAGTATGCAATTGACTTCACCTCTCTTCCCCTCTGCTCTCCATCTCTCCTCTCTGCCACTCTCAGGCCGGTCACAGGCCTCCTCCACAGCCCGTCAAAACAGCTYTGTGTGGTACGTCAAGCAGTTCCACTCAGTAGAGTGGCTTTCACAGGCCTCTCTAGTTGGAGAGCAGTTTGTTGAGCCGCCAGGCACCAGAAAAGGTAGGCAATCTAGGCATGTCATGTATAGGCTGATATTTATGTTAAACAGTGAGTGTTTTGGTGGGAACATGGTACTAAGCCATGGGGGTGGTGAGAGAGAGGGGGAGAAAGRGGGATTAGAGAGAGAGAGAGTGTGAGAAGGGGGGGGATCAGTGTCATGGGAAGACTCTTGTATTTATGAAAAGATGGCATTGAAAATCAGCTCACTGTTTTAGTGATAACTCTGACAGAATTTAGACTGTTAGATCAAACGGACTAAAGCCAAGTCACCAATTTAAACATGTTTCCATGTTTCCAGACCATGTTTCCATGTTTCCAGACCATGTTTCCATGTTTCCAGAACATGTTTCCATGTTTCCAGACCATGTTTCCATGTTTCCAGACCATGTTTCCAGACCATGTTTCCATGTTTCCAGACCATGTTTCCAGACCATGTTTCCAGACCATGTACCGTGTTTCCAGACCATGTTTCCAGACCATGTACCATGTTTCCAGACCATGTTTCCATACCATGTTTCCAGACCATGTTTCCATGTTTTCACCCCCCCTCTCATTTCACAGGAGGACATCTCTCCATCAATCTCTTTACTTTCTTCCCCCCCTCTCTCTACAGACAGAGAACTCTCTCCATCAGGCACAATCACAACAGTGGGTTTATTTTTAGGCCCAGCCAGTGTTTATTCCAGGTAACATCATCAGAGGGGTGAAGTGTCAGGCAGGCAGCAGAGATTCCTGTTGATTAGTCTAGCAGATAAGAGGTTGGTAATCTCCATCCCAGGAGATTACCAACCTCTTATCTGCTAGACTAATCAACAGGAATCTCTGCTGCCTGCCTGACACTTCACC
>NW_019943742.1:157912-166970 GCF_002910315.2 Salvelinus sp. IW2-2015 | reverse complement strand
CCAGTGAACTCTAACACACACACACGCACACACACACTGGTAGCTAGAGGGAGATTTACATTATCAGTCAGGCATGACACACAGCTTTAAAATCAATCACAGCCACATCTACGTGGGAAACCAGTGTAGGCTGGTATAAGAGACAGACACGTGGGTGCACAACACGTGAGCTCAACACGCAAACGCACGTACATTCACCTTCATTCTCTATCTCTCTCACAAACTTCAAACAGCCTATTCATTTCAGTCCTCCTGTTCTCTTTGCCACACTTGCAGTATCGACAGACAGAGGGTAAAATACCTGCAGACTTCAGTAGTGGAATATAGAGCTGTGGGTTACAGCAATAAAACTACCCACCTGAAGTCTCTATCTCTGTCTCTGTCTCTGTCTCTGTCTCTGTCTGTCTCTCTCTCTCAGCAACGTCCTGCTGGGACTATTGGTTCCTACTCAAACACTGATGGAGAGAGAGGGACACACACTTTCACTGCTCTTGTTTTCTCAAGTCCTTCCATCCTCCCGCAGTAAGGCCGGCTCTGAAGGGACCTTATACAAACGCTGTGTTCTTATTGGAGCATGGCTCTGAGAAAATCCCGCCCCGCTCGTCACCCTCCAGCTGCCTCCCATAGGACAGCTGGGGTTCTGAGAAGGTCATGGAGGGGTCAGTAGGCCACAATATTGAATATTGCTCTTCTAAAGATAGACTGTGGAGGAGTGATGGGGTGAAGAGAGCAGGGGAGGAGTGACTGATGGGGTAAGAGCTGATGTAATAAGGATGTTAGTCTGTCTCTCAATACTCTCATCCCTTCATTACCTTCTCTCCTTTCTGTATTACTAGGGTCAGGAGTATTTCCTGGTCACATGACCTGATCAGGAAAAGTCTGGAGTCTATAGGTCTATTCTGAGACATTTTTTTCCCTAGTCAAGAGAAATACAAGCATCATATTAGTTCCACTGCCAGATCAGATCAGTGATCATTGAGCAGAGAGGAGACGACTCAGACGAGGAAAGGAAACTAAGCGAGGACTCAAGGTAAAGTAGCTGCTAGGCAAGACTTCTGAGACTAAGCCAGAGATGGGGCGAGAGATGTGGTGAGAGATGGGGTGAGAGATGGGGTGAGAGATGGGGTGAGAGATGGGGCGAGAGATGGGGCGAGAGATGGGGCGAGAGATAGGGTGAGAGATGTGGTGAGAGATGGGGCGAGAAATGGGGTGAGAGATGGGGTGAGAGAGCTGATACTTTGACATCAACCTCTCTTACTATTAGCAATGCTTCCTAGGCACAGCTGTTGAAAAGACTAGTCAGACACACGTATTGCACTGTATGGTGTAGTATGAGCTTACTCTATATGGTGAGAAGCTGGGCTAAGGCTTTGGGGCATGTGAATGGGGCTGTGTAGTGTTCTAATCTAGCATCATGGATGTAATGTACATGATGGTGTCGCCAATACAATGGTGTACATCACAGGTTGGGCAACTGGCGGCATGTGGGCCCCATTTTGTAGGCCTGCGACCAAAATAAAAATAGTTTTATTGTAATTATCTTTTTTTGGAGGGAACTTAGTCGGGGTTTCAACTTACTGTTGAGAGTTAGAATAATAGAATACATGTGGTTGTGCATCAAATCAAATCAAGTCACATACACACGGTTAGCAGATGTTAATGTGAGTGTAGAGAAATGCTTGTGCTTCTAGTTCTGACCATGCAGTAATATCTAACAAGTAATATAGCCTAACAATTTCACAACAACTACCTTATACACACAAGTGTAAAGGAATGAATACGAATATGTACATAAAAATATATACATGAGTGATGGCCAAGATGCAGTAGATGGTATAGAGTACAGTATATACATATGAGATGAGTAATGTAGGGTATGAAAACATTATATGAAGTGGCATTGTTTAAAGTGGCTAGTGATACATTACATCAAGATGGCAAGATGCAGTAGATGGTAAAGAGTACAGTATATACATATGAGATGAGTAATGTAGGGTATGAAAACATTATATGAAGTGGCTAGTGATACATTACATCAAGATGGCAAGACTAACTTATCAGCACTCACTCAATTAGCCCATGTCAGCAAAAATAATACTAAAATAATAATAATAATACTACGGCCCCGGGTTCATATCCCGGGCTGTGCCACAACCGGCTGTGTTCGGGAGTCCCATAGGACGGCACACAATTGGCCTAGCATTGTCCAGGTTAGGGGAGGGTTTGGCCAGGGGGGCTTTACTTGACTCACCGCGCTCTAGCAACTCCTTGTGGCGGGCCGGGTGCCTGTGGGCTGACCCCGGATGACCGTTGAACGGTGTTTCCTCCGACACATTGGTGTAGCTGGCTACCGGGTTAAGCTGGCAGGTGTTAAGGAGCGCGGTTAGGCGGGTCATGTTTCGGAGGACACATGACTCCCCCTTCGCCTCTCCCGAGCCCGTTGGGGAGTTGCAGTGATGAGACGAGATCGAGGGGGTAAAATACAAACAACAAAAAATTATAGGAATAATGAAGAAAGTTTAATGCAACATCTTTTTTAGTGCGGCCCCATTACACCTTTTGTTTGTCTGAAATTGCGGGTTTTACACACCAGCCAAGCTTCTGGGAGAGAGCGATGGTCCCTTTTCGATAAGTTAGTCTAGTGGCCAGCTATCTAAACTTGTAGTAAGCATGGTGGAATTACCGACTGGGGTGGGGGTCGTCAGTTATTGATCATCAGTTACCATATTAAAAACTGCAAACATTTGCCTCCACCCTATGGCAAATTGTGTAGAATTGCAAAATATGTATGTGTATGTGCTGTGTGTGTGTGTATGTGTGTGTGTTTGTGTATGTGCATATGTGAGTATGTGCGTATGTGTGGGCGTATGTGTGTGTTTGTGCGTGTGTGTCTGCAGGGTCTGCATTAGGGTATGTGAACTGATCAGTATGTAGTGGTACATTATAAAGTACATTCTTAGCACACAATCTAGACCTCTGATACTGGCAGGGCATCGCAGTACGACTTTCTAATGTTCCATCCATTACTATGAGTGCAGTAAGACTCCTCAGACAGGTTAAGAACAATTCATTATAGCTCCATTCTAGTCATAATGAAATAGATAGACCTGGACACAACGCCACAACCCTCTCTGTGGAGAGCACTACACACATTTACAATAGTCTGCTTAACAAGTCATATAGAGAGAATGCAGATGAAGACAGCGAATAGAGAAAGAGGAGAGAGAAGCAGAGAGAGAAAGGCAGAAGCAGAGAGAGAAAGGCAGAGAGAGAGGAAAGGCAGAGAGAGAGGAAAGGCAGAGAGAGAGAGAGATGCAGAGAGAGAGGTAGAGCGAGAGAGAGGCAGAGAGAGTGTGAGTGCAATGTTTACTGTTCATTTTTATTGTTTATTTCACTTTTGTATATTATCTACTTCACTTGCTTTGGCAATGTTAACATATGTTTCCCATGCTAATAAAGCCCCTTGAATTGAATTGAGAGGCAGAGAGAGAGGCAGAGAGAGAGGCAGAGAGAGAGGCAGAGAGAGAGGCAGAGAGAGAGGCAGAGAGAGAGGGAGAGAGAAAGAGAGAGAAAATAGATTGTTAGAGAGATGTTCTCCAGTGTAAAAGGAATAGAGCAGATGGGGCGGCAGGTAGCCTAGTGGTTAGAGTGTTGGACTAGTAACCGAAAGGTTGCTGGATTGAATCCTCGAGCTGACAACGTAAAAATCTGTTGTTCTGCCCCTGAACAAGGCACTGTTCCCCGGTAGGCCGTCAWTGTAAATAAGAATTTGTTCTTAACTGACTTGCCTAGTTGAATAAAGGTTAAATAAATTAAATAAATTCTATCCCTGAAGGACTGGTGGAAGGCTGCCTGTTAATGAGGTCAGGGGCTCTCTGTCTAATAACACACACATACACACACAGTCCCCCCTAAGCCCCTCTACAGTCTAATTAGTAGCACCATTAGTGTGCAGGGAGGAAGTCAGGTCTGGTCTGGGGTTACTATCACAAGGACCTGTTTTGTAACACTTTATCCAACACTCCTGGTGCACAGCATGGTCTTCATTGTATTTTGTGAATAGAATATTGGTAAGGAGTACACTATAAGTGTTGATTGCTCAGCATTTACATAACTCCATTCCGTCATCTCTCGACCCACCTTGTATTCTAGACATACACACAGAGACAGAGATTTTTAAAAGCTGTGTTTTGGTTATTTTCTGGCTAATTTGCATGGGGGTGGTTCCAATGCTGGGGAATGCATCGTGTAAATAGGTGTGTGGGTGAATGTTTGTGTGTGTGTGTGTGTTGTAGGAAGGGGTCCATGGTAACCTCTGCTTTAGTAAACAACCTCCTCTTCCTCTAATTGCACTGCTCTGCTGCCAGTGTGTCACTCAGTATACAGTATCTGTGTGTCACTCAGTATACAGTATCTGTGTGTCACTCAGTATACAGTATCTGTGTGTCACTCAGTATACAGTATGTGTGTGTCCCTCCCGGTGTGAAAACACTGCTGTGTGTAGTGTGTGTGTGTGTGTGTGTGTGTGTGTGTGTGTGTGTGTGTGTGTGTGTGTGATGTGTGTATCATCCCCTCCATTAGGTGGACTCAGGTGAGTCTAATGAGACAGCAGCAGACCATCCTGTAGCTGACGCTGGGGTTATTATTCCTCAGTCTCGTTATTCTGCTAGTCTGAACAAAAAACACACTACTATCCTTGTCAAATACACTATGGACAAAAGTATGTGGAGACATGTCCATCAAACATCTCATTCCAAAATCATGGGCATTAACATGGAGTTGGTCCCCCCTTTGCTGCTATAACAGCCTCCACTCTTCTGGGAAGGCTTTCCACTAGATGTTGGAACATTGCTGCATGGACTTGCTTCCATTCAGGCACAAGAGCATTAGTGAGGTCGGGCACTGTTGTTGGGCGATTAGGCCTGGCTCGCAGTCGGCATTCCAATTCATCCCAAAGGTGTTTGATGGGGTTGAGGTCAAAACTCTGACCAGGCCAGTCAATATCTTCCACATCGATCTTGACAAACTGTTTCTGTATGGACCTCGCTTTGTGCACAGGGGCATTGTCATGCTGAATCAGGAAAGGATCCTTCCCCAAACTACTGCCACAGCCCAAATCATGAAAAACTSTCCTAGACCATTATTCCTCCTCCATCAAACTTTACAGTTGTCACTATGCATTGGGGCAGTCTGTTGGACTGCCAGATGGTGAAGCATGATTCGTCACTCCAGAGAACTTGTTTCCACTGCTCAATGGTGGCGAGCTTTACATCACTCCAGCCGACACTTTGCATTGCGCATGGTGATCTTAGGCTTGTGTGCAGCTGCTCGGCCATGGAAACCCATTTCATGAAGCTCCCGACGAACAGTTATTGTGCTGACGTTGCTTCCAGAGGCAGTTTGGAACACGGTAGTGAGTGTTGCAACCTAGGACAGACAATTTTTACGCGCTTCGAGCACTCGGCGGTCCCGTTCTGTGAGCTTGTGTGGCCTACCACTTCACGGCTGAGCCGTTGATGCTCCCAGACGGTTCCATTTCACAATAACAGCACTTACAGTTGACTCTAGCAGAGCAGAAATTTTATGAACTGACTTGTTGGAAAGGTGGCATCAAGCATTCAAGGGGTGTCCACATCCTTTTGTATATATAGCGTATGTGTTAATAAAAGTTGTTACGGCATGTTTGTAAACTTTGCCTATTAATGTTATCATTTGTTATGATATGAATGTCATGCATCCATGTTTAAAGCAAGTGTCATGCCCTGACCTTAGAGATCCTTTATTCTCTATTTTGGTTAGGTCGGGGTGTGACTAGGGTGGGCATTCTAGTTTCTTTATTTCTAGGTTGGCTTGCTATGGTTCCCAATCAGAGGCAGCTGTCTATTGTTGTCTCTGATTGGGGATCATATAGAGGCAGCCTTTTCCCACCTGTTGGTTGTGGGATCTTGTTTGTGTATAGTTGCCTTGAGCTGCATAGCTTCACGGTCCTTTTGTTCCTTATTGTTTTTTGCCGGTTCACGTAATAAAGATGATGAACCCAAACCACGCTGCATTTTGGTCCGATTCTTACAACAATGATCGTGACAGCAAGCCTAAATAAAGTAGTATCAAGTAAATAAGCACAGGAAGTCTTTGACATATGCCTGGCTTTGGTTCAGTTCCACCAATATACTAACTCAGTAGACTCAGGGTCACAACGAGCGACTCAGCTTTTGTATGTTTACATGTTCTGTTTGTTTCTGCATCGGAAGTCCACAGACTAATAGAACATTTAGTTTTTTCATATACGGTACCAGTCAAAATAATATATATACACACATACACACACAGTACCAGTCAAAAGTGTATATACACACAGTTGAAGTCGGAAGATTACATTAAAGTTATGTTGGAGTCATTAAACTGTTTTTCAACCACTCCCACAATTTCTTGTTAACAACTATAGTTTGGCAAGTCGGTTAGGACATCTACTTTGTGCGATGACATAGTCAATTTTTCCAACAATTGTTTACAGACAAATTATTTCACTTATAATTCACTGTATCATGGTGCACTCACCAAAATAGATGGGCATCATGAGGCAGGAAAATGATGTGGATATATTGAAGCAACATCTCAAGACATCAGTCGGGAAGTTAAAGGTTGATCGCAAATGGGTCTTCCAAATGGACAATGACCCCAAGCATACTTCCAAAGTTGTGGCAAATGGCTATAAGGACAAACAAAGTCAAGGTATTGGAGTGGCCATCACAAAGCCCCCCTGACCTCAATCCCACACAAATTTGTGGGCGAACTGAAAAAATCGTGTGGAGCAAGGAGGCCTACAAACCTGACTCAGTTACACCAGCTCTGTCAGGAGGAATGGCCAAAATTCACCCAATTCATTGTGAGAAGCTTGTGGAAGGCTACCCGAACATTTGACCCAAGTTTAACAATTGAAAGGCAATGCTACCAAATACTAATTGAAGTATATGTAAACTCTGACCTACTGGGGAATGTGATGAAAGAAAATAAAAGCTGAAATAATCATTCTTCTCTTATATTTCTGACATTTCACAATAAGCAAAGAAACGAAAGTCATACTTAAGATATGAAGGTCAGTCAATGTGGAACATTTCAAGAACTTTTAAAGTTTCTTCAAGTGTAATCGCAAAACCATCAAGCGCATTCAGGCTGTCATGACGACCGCCACATGAAAGGAAGACACAGATTTACCTCTGCTGCGGAGGATAAGTTCATTAGAGTTACCAAGCCCTGGAAATTGCAGCCAAATAAATGCTTCACATGAGTTCAATGTAACAGACACCAATATGAAGAGAGACTTGCTTGGGCCAAAGAAACATGAGCAATGGACATTAACCGTGGAAATCTGTCCTTTGGTCTGATGAGCCCAAATTAGAGATTTTGGTTTTCCAACCACCGTGTCTTTGTGAGACGCTGAGTAGGTGAACGGATGATCTCTGCCTGTGTGGTTCCCACTGTGAAGCATGGAGGAGAGTGTTATGGTGTGGGGGTGATTCCTGGGTGACACTGTCTGTGATTATTTAGAATTCAAGGCACACTTAACCAGCATGGCTTACCACAGCATTCTGCAGCGATACGCCATCCATCTGGTTTGGGCTTAGTGGGACTAGCATTTGTTTTTCAACAGGACAATGACCCAAAACCACCTCCAGGCTGTTTTAGGGCTATTTGACCAAGGAGAGTGATGGAGTGCTGCATCAGATGACCTGGCCTCCACAATCACCCGTCCTCAACCCATTGAGATGGTGGGATGAGTTGGACCGCAGAGTGAAGGAAAAGTAGCCAACAAGTGCTCGCATATGTGGAACTCCTTCGAGACTGTTGGAAAAGCATTCCAGGTGAAGCTGGTTGAGAGAATGCCAAGAGTGTGCAAAGCTGTCATCAAGGCAAAGGGTGGCTACTTTGAAGAATCTCAAAATATAAAATATATTTTGATTTGTTTTAACACTTTTTCATGATTCCATAAATGTAATTTTCAACGTAGGTTTCGATGTCTTCACTATTATTCTACAATGTAGAAAATAGCAAAAAAGGTAAGAAAAACCCTGGAATGAGTAAGTGCATCTAAACTTTTATCTGGTACTGTAAATAGTTTCAGTCTGTCTGTCTGCCAGGTCTGTGCTTAGGCCCCATCCTTCACAGTGGCTTCAAGTGTCCATGTGCATTCTGCAGCAACAAACCACAGCTCTCTTTCTTTCTCCCTCTCCCCMCTCTCTTTCTCTCCTCAGACTGAGAGAAGCCCTGGTGAAAGAATCTCTAGTTTATCTAGTCATTGATCTAGGCAGCCAGCCATGTGTTTGAGCAGCATTCTGGCCTCTAGTTTATCTAGTCAGTGATCAGTGACCGCACGTACATACCCCAACCACAAGCCATGGATTACAGGCAACATCCGYACTGAGCTAAAGGCTAGAGCTGCCGCTTTCAAGGAGCGGAACTCTAACCCGGAAGCTTTTAAAGAATCCTGCTTTGCCCTCCGACGAACCATCAAACAGGCAAAGCGTCAATACAGCACTAAGATGGAATCGTGCTACACCGGCTCTGATGCTCGTCGGATGTGGCAGGGCTTGCAAACCATTACAGACTACAAAGGGAAGAACAGCCGAAGCGAGCACAGAAGTAGTTTAGCTCGTCTGGTAGGCTCGTGTCAGCTCTCGGCTGTGCTTCCTTTTGTAGTCTGTAGTAGTTTGCAAGCCCCGCCACATTCAACGAGCATCAGGGCCGGGATTTCTTATAAGCTTCCGGGTTAGAGTACCACTCCTTGAAAGTGGCCTTTGGCCGGGGAAGCAGTATATCATTCACGTCGGGCTCGTCGGACTCGTTAAAGGAAAAAAAGTATTCTGCCAGTCCGTGGTGAATAATCGCAGTCCTGATGTCCAGAAGTTATTTTCGGTCATAAGAGACAGTAGCAGCAACATTATGCACAAAATAAGTAAAAATAATAAGTTACAGACAACGCAAAGAAAAAAAAAAAAACACAATTGGTTAGGAATACGTAACACGTCAGCCTTGTTCTTGGCAGCCAGTCATGTGTTTG
>NW_019943742.1:147546-157404 GCF_002910315.2 Salvelinus sp. IW2-2015 | reverse complement strand
TGTGTTTGAGCAGCATTCAGTCCTTTAGTTTATCTTAGTCATTTAATCTAGGCAGCCAGTCATGTGTTTGAGCAGCATTCCGTCCTCTTTAGTATTATCTAGTCATTTATCTTGGCAGCCAGTCATGTTGAGCAGCATTCAGTCCTTTAGTTTATCTAGTCATTTATCTAGGCAGCCAGTCATGTGTTTGAGCAGCATTCAGTCCTTTAGTTATCTAGGCAAGCCAGTCGTGTGTTTGAGCAGCATTCAGTCCTTTAGTTTATCTAGTCATTTATCTAGGCAGCCAGTCATGTGTTTGAGCAGCATTCAGTCCTTTAGTTTATCTATCATTTATCTAGGCAGCCAGTCGTGTGTTTGAGCAGCATTCAGTCCTTTAGAATTTTTATCTAGTCATTTTCTAGGCAGCCAGTCATGTGTTTGAAGCAGCATTCAGTCCTTAGTTTATCTAGTCATTTATCTAGCAGCCAGTCATGTTTGACAGCAGCATTCAGTCCTTTAGTTTTTATTTTACTCTAAGTCAATTTATCTAGGCAGCCAGTCATGTGTTTTGAGCAGCATTCAGTTCCTTTAGTTTATCTAGTCATTTATTCTAGGCAGCCAGTCGGTGTGTTTGAGCAGCATTCAGTCCTTTTGTTTATCGAGTCATTTATCTAGGCAGCCAGTCATGTGTAAATTTGAGCAGACCATTTCAGTCCTTTAGTATCGAAGTCCATTTATCTAGGCAGCCATCATGTGTTTGAGCCAGCATTCGAGACTAAGAGGGGAAATGTTGTTTTTTCACCTCTTCTCCTCTATTTTCCTCCCTCTACTTCTCTCCATTCCTCTCCACTATCCTCCCTGGACTTTTCACTTCCACAATGCTTCATTACTTTAACAGACATCTACTCACTCTCCCTCGTTCCCTTTTCAAACTCTTTCTGAGATACAGAGTCTCTATATTAGCAGTCTGAGTAATTTAGGCTATAAGAATGGGACATAATCCTGGTACAGTAAGGATGTGCTCTGTGTGTTGAAGGTGTGTGTTGTTGTTTGTGTTGTTGGTGGTGGTTGTGTTATATGTTTTTGCTAGTAACAGTAAACGCTGTGTATGTGTAACATCATTCTCAGTGTGTCAGTGTCATTTCATTGAGGTAATAATGCATCCTGGAGAGGACAGAGACGAGAAAAGGACATGTTCTGTGTTCTGGAGCAAAGGTTGCCAGAGTAATTGGAAATGCAAATTGCGTTCCATGTACAGATTCCCAAGTGGATTGAGGCACGGGTGGAGAGCCAATGTGAGTGGAGAGGTGTGTGTGTCTGTGTTTGACCCGACTGTGAATAGTACTTTTGATGGTTGGTTTCTTTATCTATATCCACTCGTGTGGCTTCCCCGGGCAACAGGGCACTTTCCAGGCAAGTAGGGGACTCTAACCCGGAAGCTTTATAAGAAATCCCGGCCCTGCATGCTAAGACAGTCTGTTAATGGCAGGCGCTAATGGTTAGACAGGATTGGATTAGGAATACGTAACACGTCAGCCCTTGTTTTTGCAGCCAGTCATTCTAGTGTTTTGGCAGCTTCAGTCCTTTAAGTTTATTCTAGTCATTGTAATCTGAGGCAGCCAGTCATGTGTTTGAGCCGGTTGTAGGCACAGATTCCATCTTAGGTGCTGTTTGTTACCACTTTTGCTGTTTGATGGGTTTGTCGGAGGGCAGCAAGGATTCTTTAATGCTTCCGAGGTTAGAGGTTTCGCTCCTTTGAACAGCGGCAGCTCTAGCCTTTAGCTCCGTCCATCGAGTGAATTGCCTGTAAATCCATGGCTTGTGGTTTGGGAGTGATGTACGTGACGGTCACTGTATGCACTCGACTAGATTTATAACACTAGAGGGCCAGAATGCCCTGGCTCAAACACGTGGCTGTGCTGCCTCAGATAATGACTAGCATAAACTAGAGAATTCTTTCACCAGGGCTTCTTCTCAGTCTCGGAAGGAGAGAAAAGAGAGGGGGTGAGAGGGAGAAGAAAGAGAAGCTGTGGTTTGTTGCTGCAGAAATGCACATGGACACTTGAAGCCTACTGTGAAGGTATGGGACTAAGCACAGACCTGGCACGACAGACAACGACTGAAGACTTATTTACAGTACCAGATAAAAGTTTGATGCCCACTTACTCATTCAGGGGTTTTTTCTTACCTTTTTTTGCTATTTTCTACATTGTAGAATAATAGTGAAGACTCAAAAACTTATAGAAATTACATTTGTTTGGAAATCATGGTAAAAAGTGTTAAAACAAATCAAAATATATTTTATATTTGGTATTCTTCAAAGTTAGCCACCCTTTGCCTTGATGACAGCTTTGCACACTCTTTGGCATTCTCTCACAGCTTCACCTGAATGCTTTTTCCAACAGTCTCGAGGTTCCCACATATGCTGCAAGCACTTGTGGCTACTTTTCTTCACTCTGCGGTCCAACTTCATCCCAACCATCTCAATGGGGTGAGGACGGGTGATTGTGGGAGGCCAGGTCTCTGATGCAGCACTCCATCCTTCCTTGGTCAAATAGCCCCTTAAAACAGCTCTGGAAGGTGGTTTTGGGTCTATTGTCCTAGTTGAGAAAACAAATGCTGTTAGTCCCACTAAGCCCAAACCAGATGGGATGGCGTTCGGCATGGCAGAATGCTGTGGTAGCCATTGCTGCGTTAAGTGTGCCTTGAATTCTAATAATCACAGACAGTGTCACCCATAGAATCACCCCCACAGCATACCACACTCCTCCTCCATGTTCACAGTGGGAACCACACAGGCAGAGATCATCCGTTCACCTACTTCAGCGTGCTCACAGAGACACCGGTTTGGTTGGAACCAAAATCTCTAACTTTGGCGCTCATCAGACCAAAGGACAGATTTCCAGCCGGTCTATGTCCATTGCTCATGTTTCTTTGGCCAAGCAAGCAGTCTCTTCTCATATGTGTCTGTTACTTGACCACTTATGTGAAGCATTTATTTGGCTTGCCATATTCCGGGCTTGGTAACTCCTAATGAAACTTATCCTCCGCAGCAGAGTGTAAATCTGTGTGCTTCCTTTCATGTGGCGGTCGTCATGACAGCGGGCGGTGAATTGCTGCTTGATGTGTTTTTGCGATTACACTTGAAGAAACTTTAAAAGTTCTTGAAATGTCCCACATTGACTACCTTCATATCTTAGAGTAATGACTTTCGTCTTCTTTGCTTATTGTGAAATGGTCAGAATAAATTGAAGAGAATGATTCGTAAGTTTCAAGCTTTTTATTCTTTCACACATTCCAGTAGGTCAAGAGTTGTACATATACTCCATTAGTATTTGGATAGCATTGCCATTTAATTGTTGAACATTGGTCAAATGTTTCGGGGGTAGCCACTTTCCAAGCAAGTTTCCCACAATGAATTGGAGTGGATTTGCCCATTACCCCTTGACAGAGCTGGTGTACTGAGTTCAGGTTTGTAGGCCTTCCTTGACTCGCACACGAATTTTCTTCAGTTCTGCCCACAAATTTTGTTGTGGGAATTGAGTCAGGGCTTTTGTGATGGCCACTCCAATACCTTGGCTTTGTGTTTGTCCTTATAGCCATTTATTGCCAACACTTTGGAAGATGCTTGGGGTCATTGTCCCATTTGGGAAGACCCATTGCGATCAAGCGTGTTAACTTCGGTGATGTTTTGAGGATTGTGAATAATGCTATCTCTGTTTGCGTCCTCACAAATAATGAATAGTGCCTTAATCCATATTGTTCCGTGGTTCACCTGTGTGCTCATTTGATGGCCCCATCTATTTTTTTGTGAAGTGCCACCATGAATTACAGGTGAATTATAAGTGAAATAATCTGTTGTAAACAATTTGTGTGTTGTTGTCGGTAAATCCAAACTGAGGAAATTTCACAGCTAGGCAGCCAGTCATGTGTTTGAGCAGCATTCAGTCCTTTAGTTTATCTAGTCATTTATCTAGGCAGCCAGTCGTGTTTGAGCAGCATTCAGTCATTTAGTTTATCTAGTCATTTATCTAGGCAGCCAGTCATGTGTTTGAGCAGCATTCAGACTAAGAGGGAAATGTTGTTTTCACCCTCTTCTCCTCTATTTTCCTCCCTCTACTTCTCTCCATTCCTCTCCACTATCTTCTCCCTGGACTTTCCACTTCCACAATGCTTCTTTACTTTAACAGACATCTACCTCACTCTCCCTCGTTCCCTTTTCAAACTCTTTCTGAGATACAGAGTCTCTATATTAGCAGTCTGAGTATTTATGCCTATTAAGAATGGGACATAATCCTGGTACAGTAAGGAGCTGTGTGTGTGTGTGTGTGTGTGTGTGTGTGTATATGTTTTGCTATGTAACAGTAAACTGTGTGATGTGTAACATCATTCTCAGTGTGTCAGTGTCATTTCATTGAGGGTAATAATAGCTATCCTGGAGAGGACAGAGACGAGAAAAGGACATGTTCTGTGTTCTGGAGCAAAGGTTGCCAGAGTAATTGGAAATGCAAATTGCGTTCATATGTACAGATTCCCACAGTGGATTGAGGCACGGGTGGAGAGCCAATGTGAGTGGAGAGGTGTGTGTGTGTGTGTGTCTGTGTTTGGTTTAACTATCCTTGTGGGGACCAGATGTCCTCATAAGGACAGTAAAACAAGGAACATTTGCACAAGTGTGGACATTTTGCAGATCCCTATAAGGAAATAGGCTTTTTTAGGCTTAAATTTACGGTTAGGGTTAGAATTAGGATTAGGTGTTAGGTTTAGGARTTGGGGTTAGGGTTTGGTGTTAAGTATTGGGTTAGGTTAAGGTTTGGGGTTAGGTTTAGAAATAAGATTTTTAATGGGAATAAATTGTTTGGTCCTCACAAGGATAGTAAAACGTGTGTGTACCTGTGTGTGTGTGTCTTCCAAACTGAGGAAATTTCACAGCTATGGGGATGTCATCTGATGCTGAGGCAACTAGATAATTTGGCCAAATATTTTATTAAAAGGAGCGATATTGATATGAGTTAACACCAGACATCTGTTGGGGGGACATCTCAATCTTTCTTTCTCTTTCTCTCTCGCTATATCATTCTCTATGTCACACACAAACACAGGGCTCTATGGTGACCTTTTTTTTAACAAGGAGTACGTGTTCGCCTAAGTTGAAAAACGTAGGCGCACAAAAAAAAAATTAGGAGTACATTTAAAAATATTTGTGGTAATAAATACCTAATTTACATAAGTAWTCAGACCCTTTGCTGAGACTCRAAATTGAGCTCAGATGCATCCTGTTTCCATTGATCATCCTTGAGATGTTTCTACAACTTGATTGGAGTCCACCTGTGGTTAATTCAATTGATTGGACATGATTTGGAAAGGCACACACCTGTCTATACAAGGTCTCACAGTTGACAGTGCATGTCAGAGCAAAAACAAGGAATATCCGTAGTGCTCCGAGACAGGAAGTTGCGGCCACAAGATCTGGGGAAGGTACCCAAAAATATCTGCAGCGGTTCGATGCGTCCCAAAACACAGTGGCCTCCATCATTCTTAACTGGAGAGACGTGAAAATAACTGTGCAGCAACGCTCCCCATCCAACCTGACAGAGCTTAAAAGGATCTGCAGAGAAGAATGGGAGAAACTCCCCAAATATAGGTGTKCCAAGCTTGTAGCATCATACCCACAAGAATCTAGGCTGTAATTGCTGCCAAATGTGCTTTAACAAAGTACTAAGTAAAGTGTCTGAATACTTATGTAAATGTGATATTTCAGTTATTTTCTTTGTACACATTTGCAAAAACGTCTAAARCCTGTTTTTGCTTTGTCATTATGGGGTATTGTGTGTTGATTGATGCAATAAAAAAAGTATTTAATCCATTTTAGAATAAGGYTTTAACGTAACAAAATGTGGAAAAAGTCAAGGGGTCTGAACACTATCCGAATGCMCTGTAGATATATCACAATAGGAAGTATAAGTCCTCTGCTGCTGAGTGACAGTGTATGTTCTGGCTGTAACCCTACAGTAGCACATTTTATTCATTCTCACACACTGCCCGACTGGACTGGCAAGTGACTGAATAGGGCTCTGGAAGTAAATCTAGTGCTCGTAAGACCTCACACACACACACACACACACACACACACACACGTCATGCTACTGTAGACACATGCGCACACATGTGCATGTAGACACACACTACATAATTATGTCACACACAGTCTTTCAGGATCATTAAAGTTTACGACTGTATGGAAGAAACACACAGGCAACAACTCAGGCAGTCACACAGGCTGCTTATCAATGAGTGATGTGGGAGAATGTTCAGATGTGCAATACACATCATTCATACATGGGAAAGTCGAAAATAAATTAGACCTACACTACCGTTCAAAAGTTTGGGGTCACTTAGAAATGTCCTTGATTTTGAAAGAAAAGCCTATTTTTTGTACATTAAAATAATATCAAATTGATCAGAAATACAGTGTAGACATTGTTAATGTTGTTCATGACTATTGTAGCTGGAAACGTTTGATTTTTAATGGAATATCTACATTGACATACAGAAATATGTCTTCAGCAGTTTTTCTGCATCAGAAGAACAGAACGGTAGCGTTGGGTAAGCTCAAGAGGGGTGAGGTGTATTAAGGAAATCTTGAGGTTCTGCTCTCCTGAGTTAGAATACCTCTTTATAAGCTGTAGATCATACTGTAGACCATACTATTTTTATGTCTATTTACCACCACAAACCGATGCTGGAAGTAAAACCACACTCAATGAGCGGTATAGGGCCGTAAGCAATGAAGAAAATGCTCATCCAGATGCGGCGCTCCTAGTGGTTGGTGATTTTAATGCAGGGAATCTGAAATCCATTTTACCTCATTTCTACCAGCATGTCACTTGTGCAAGTAGAGGCAAAAGAAAATGCAAATCACCTTTACTCCACACACAGAAACACATACAAAGCTCTCCCTCACCCTCCATTTGGCAAATCTGACCATTACTCTATCCTCCCGTTTGCTGCTTACAAGCAAMAACTCAAACAGGAAGTACCAGTGACACGCTAAATACAGAAGTGGTCAGGCTTCATTAATAAGTGCATTGACGTTGTCTTCCCCACAGTGGTTGTGCGTACATATCCCACCAGAAGCTATGGATTACAGGCAACATCCGCACTGAGCTAAAAAGCTAGAAGCTGGCCGCTTTCAGGAGCGGACACTAATTCCAGATGCTTATAAGAAATCCCACTATGCCCTGCCGACTAATCAAAACAGAGAAAAGCATCAATACAGGACTAAAGATCGAATTTCTACTACATCGGCTCTGATGCATCGTTGGAGGTGGCAAGGCTTGCCAACACTACTATGAGTTACATGTTTCAAGCAGACCACCATAATCCCTATGCCCAAAACGCCATTGGTAACCTGGTCTAAAGACTATCACCCCACAGTACTCACATCTGTAGCCATGAAATGCTTTGAAAGGCTGGTCATGGCTCACATTCAACAACATCATCTCAGGACACCCTGGACCCACTGCAACTCCACATACACCTACAACGGATCCACAGATAACCAATCTTATTGCACTCCACACTGCCCTTTCCCACCTAGACAAGAGGAACACCTATGTGAAAATACTGTTCATTGACGACAGCTCAGCGTTCAACATCAAAATGCCCTCCAAGCCCATCACTAAGCTAAGGATTCTGGGACTGCAACTGGATCCTGAACCTCCTGATGGGCCCCCCCAGGTGGTGAGTGACAGCATGGCGGATGTGTTGTTGCTTACCCTCACCACCTGGGGGCGGCCGGTCAGGAAGTTCAGGATCCAGTTGCAGAGGGAGGTGTTGAGGGTAGGCAACAACACATCCGCCACACTGACCCTCAACACGGGGGCCCCTTGGGGGTGTGTGCTTAGTCCACTCCTGTACTCCCTGTTCACCCACGACTGCGTGGCCACTCACGACTCYAACACCATCATTAAGTTTGCCAATGACACAACGGTGGTAGGGATGATCACCAACGACAATGAGACAGCCTATAGGGAGGAGATCAGAGGCCTGACAGTATGGTGCCAGGACAACAACCTCTCCCTCAACTTCAGCAAGACAAAGGAGCTGATCGTGGACTGACCACGCCCCCATTCATATCGACAGGGCTGTAGTGGAGTGGGTCTAGAGCTTCAAGTTCCTCGGTGTCCACATCACTAAGGATCTATCATGGTCTGCACACATCAACACAGTCGTGAAGAGGGCATGACAACGCCTTTTCCTCTTCAGGAGGCTGAAAAGGTTTTGCATGGGCACTCCGATCGTCAAAAAGTTCTACAGCTGCACCATTGAGAGCATCTTGACTGGCTGTATCACCRCTTGGTATGGCAACTGCTTGGCATCTGACCGCAAGGCGCTAYAGATGGTAGTGTGTACAGCCAAGTACATCAATGGGGCTGAGCTCCCTGCCATCCAGGACCTCTATACCAGGCAGTGTCAGAGGAAGGCCCTAAAAATTGTCAAAGACTCCAGCAAACCAAGTCATAGACTGTTGTTCTCTCTGCTACCACACGGCAAGCAGTACCAATGCATCAATTCTGGAACCACAGGACCCTGAACAGCTTCTACCCCCAAGCCATTAGACTGCAACATAGTTCATTAAATAGTTAACCAAATACCTACACAGACTATCTGCATTGACCCTTTTTGCACTAACTTTTTTGACTCATCACRCTGCTGCTACTGTTTATTATCTGTCACTTTATTTCTAGTTATACACTACATGACCAAAAGTATCTGGACACTTGCTCGTCAAACATCTCATTCCAAAATCATGGGCATTAATATGGAGTTTGTCCCCCCTTTGCTGTAATAAMAGCCTACACTCTTCTGGGAAGGGTTTCCACTAGATATTGGAACATTGCTGCGGGGAMTTGCTTCCATTCAGCCACAAGAGCATTAGTGAGGTCGGCCACTGATGTTTGGTGATTAGGCCTGGCTTGCAGTCGGCGTTCCAATTCATCCCAAAGGTGTTTGATGGGGTTGAGGTCAGGGTTCTGTGCAGGCCTGTCAAGTTCTTCCACACCGAACTCGACAAACCATTTCTGTATGGACCTCGCTTTGTGCTCCGAGGCATTCATGTTGAAACAGGAAAAGTGCCTTCCCCAAACTGTTGCCACAAAGTTGGATGCACAGAATCATCTAGAATGTCATTGTATGCTGTAGTGTTAAGATTTCTCTTCACTGGRACTAAGGTGCCTAGCCAGAACCATGAAAAACAGCCCCAGACCATTATTCCTCCTCCAACAAACTTTACAGCTGGCACTATGTATTCGGGCAGGTAGCGTTCTCCTGGCATCCACCAAACCCAGATTAGTCCGTCGGACTGACAGATGGTAAAGCGTGATTCATCACTCCAGAGAATGCGTTTCCAATGGTGGCGAGCTTTACACCACATCCAGCCGACACTTGGCATTGCATGAAGCTCCCGACTAACAGTTATTGTGCTGACGCTGCTTCCAGAGGCAGTTTGGAACTCGGTAATGAGTGTTGCAACTGAGGACAGACTATTTTTATGTGCTACGCACTTCAGCACTCRGCCGTCCCGTTCTGTGAACTTGTGTGGCCTACCACTTCGCGGCTGAGCCGTTGATGCATCTAGACATTTCCACTTCACAAAAACAGCATTTACAGTTGAACGGGGTAGCTCTAACAGGGCATAAATTTGACGAACTGACTTGTTGGTAAAGTGGCATCCTATGACGGTGCCATGTTGAAAGTCACCAAGCTCTTCAATAAGGCCATTCTACTACCAATGTTTGTCTATGGAGATTGCATGGTTGTGTGCTCGATTTTATACACCTGTCAGCAACGGGTGTGGCTGAAATAACAAAATCCACT
>NW_019943742.1:111977-146733 GCF_002910315.2 Salvelinus sp. IW2-2015 | reverse complement strand
GATTAACCAAAATCCCCTAATTTGAAGGTGCTCCATAATTTTATTATATAGTGTATGTACTATATCTACCCCAATTACTCCGTACCCCTGCACAAGCCAGTTCATTACTCTATGACCACTATTATCTACTTTATTATTACGGATTTACTTTATATTATTTCTCTATTTTCTTTCGCTCTGCATTTAGTGAAGTGCTGTAAATATACATTTCACATGTTGTTTACAAAGCATGTTGACATCTGACATCGTTTAACAGAGGACCCCATTTACCTCCAGGTACAAGATCCTTCTGTTCAGCTCTTGGTATCAATGTCAGTCTTTTCTTCTGGATATCACCACGACACACGCCAGACTGAACGGGCCACCAAGAGATGGAGACTGCCCTACGCTGCTTGACTTCTGCTAATCCTTCATCCTTGTGCGCTCACATACCCTGGGTTGAATATCCCAACACAACCCCTCATCAACGCCTCCGTCAGTATGTCACCCTTCGTAACCCAGATTGGTAACCAGATGCTCTGGGACCCACATAATCTTAATAATTCCCTACCAAAGAGTTTGGTTCGGTCCCTCTGTCTAGGATCATCTGCGCCGTTTCACGACCTGAGGAAGCCCCCCAGCCCTTCTTTGTGCTTCCGACAGACCCCCAGTCCCAGCCTAACTGTCCCCAGCCTCTGCTCTAGCTACACCCCGGTCAAAAGTATGGCTCTCATCGAAGACCTGCCATTGAAGTGGCATCCGAAGAAACATCTCCCCATTCATTGGTCCCTTTGAAATTGACCGGTCATTAACCACTCTGAGTGCACCTGAAACTCCCAGCCTCTCTCAGATCCATCCTACCTTCCATGTATCCCCCTGATTAAACACCTGTCTGCTCCAGTCCCCTTCCTTCCTCTCTGCAGCAGCTCCTCCACCCCCTCGCTCATCGTGGTGCCTGTTTTCCTTGCCTGACGCTGTGTTCCCTCTCAGCTACGTTCTGCCAGCTCTGACTCTGGTCCCAGTCTCCAGTCCCAATATCCTTTCACCTATTGTCCTGGATTCCCACTCTACTACTCTCCTGGATCCCCTCCACCTGCTTACCCTTGTCTCAACCCCTCTCGCTCAGCCTCAGCCCGGACCTGCTTACCTGTCTCAACCCTCTCGCTCCAGCCTCAGCCTCGACCTGCTACCTGTCTCAACCCCTCTCGCTCCAGCCCAGCTTCCGCCAACCTGGTTTCAGCTTCCCGCCCAAGCTTCCCACTACTCACTTCATCTCCCCCCGTTTTCAATAAAACCTTGGTTACTTCATCCCGTCTCCTCGTCTCAGTCTGCTCTATTAACAAATGTTTTGATTTTATTATTTGAGAATAACTGCACTGAGTTTTAGGATAGTAATAAATGACTTGTCGCTAGCCCACAATTTAAAATAGGCTTGATATGAATGTACTTCCACTCACAGTTTAAAATAGGCATAGATAGTGAATAAATATTGATCCCCACTCAGTTTAAAATAGCATTAGATAGTGTAATAAATGATTGTCCACTCAGTTAAAAATAGGCAAGTAGTGTATAAATGTAGCTCCACTCACAGTTTAAATAGGCATAGATGTAGAATAATGATTGTCCACTCAGTTTAAAATAGGCATAGATAGGATAAATGACTCTCACTCACAGTTAAAATAGGCATAGATAGTGAATAAAATGATTGTCCACTCAGTTTAAATAGGCATAGATATATGAATAAATGACTGTCCACTCACAGTTTAAAATAGCATAGATAGTGAATAAATGACTGTCCACTCACAGTTTAAAATAGGCATATGATAGTGAATAAAAGATTGTCCACTCAGTTTAAAATAGCATATGATAGTGAATAATATACTGTCCACTCACAGTTTAAATAAAAAATAGGATAGAATATAAATGATTGTTCCACTCAGTTTTAAAATAGGCATAGATAGTGAATAAATGATTTCCACTCAGTTTAAAATTAGGACTACAACATTCTCTTATAAATTAAAAAAAGAAAAAAAATCCCTGACCTTAGTTCTTTTTTAATGTTTTGTGTTAGTTGGTCAGGCTTGAGTGTTGGGGTGGCGTCTATGTTCTTTTTTCTGGTTTTGTTTTCTATGCGTTTGACCTGGTTGGTTCCCAATCAGAGCAGCTGTTTATCGTTGCTCTGATTGGGACCATATTTTAGGTAGCTGTTTTCATTGTGTGTGTGGGTGAATGTTTTCTGTTTAGTGTAATTTCACCTTGGCAGAACTGTTATTTTTGTTTTCCTCATTGTTGTTTTGTGTAGTGTTCAGTTTTAATTAAATATGACGAAACCTTACCACGATGCATTTGTGTCCTCCTCCCTTCACACACGAGAATCGTTGGTGGAAGGAGAGGAGACCTAACAAAACAAAAAAAAAGTAGTGAGGAACTGGAGATGGTATTCCACAAATATACTGAATAATGTTTGGTTCCACTCCTCCCACAATTCAACACAGTACAGAGAAGATCTCCTGCTCCTCATTATAGTATTACATAGACGTGTTATCTCTGTCATTAAGGGCAGCGTTAGTTCCACAACATGTTACCAAACCCAAAAAGATTTCCACTCTACAGAGAAACGTCATCTAACATGATGTGTGTTTCATATGCAACAGCCAAAGGAGTTCTAGAAAGACCACCGAAAAGACTAAGAGTTTTAAACAACTGTTAACACCAATAGATTGTCTAATATAACTCTCCAACTTACCAGTTCACGATAATAACTTCAGTGGGTGAAACTCATATTTGCCTGTGACAGAGGCGGAACATTTAAGCCGATGCAGTCGTGTTATCCTCAATATCAATCATTTAAAAATGCTTCTTAGCAAAATCAATGTCTAAAGCAATAATTAACTAAGGACTGTCTGGGAGTGGTTCTGAGTGGGGAGGGGAAAACTGAAAACTAGCTGTTATCTCAGAGACGTTTGAACTCTCTCTTTCTTATTGTCTATCAACTAACTTACCGCCTGGTTTCGGTGGTCTTTTCAAAACAGCTTTAACACTAAAAGAAATTATCATAATGTTCGTATTTTGACAGTTATTCATCCAAACTATAGTGTGGAAATGCTTAATATAAAAACACAAGCAAATCTAGTTTTTGAACTGGACTGGCTTTAAAACAAGTCCAGCGGCAAAAAGCTCTAGGACATGTAGAAGCCCCCATAAATCAAGAAAATCATTTAAAACCTAATCATACCTCACAGATGGACTGGAGACAGAACACAGACTGACCACACACACCTCGCGGCCCCACTCTCCCAGCCAAGAAAAACAGCCCCAGTAAATTATAATATCCACAATGGAGCTTGGGAAGAGAATCCTGTTTTGTATAGCTAAACCAATAAGCTTAAAGCTATGAATCATAATGTGTCTTTAAACAAACAAATAACTATTCGTCACTAATAATCAGGATCTGTTGTTTATTTTCAACCTGATTTTCAGTGGTTGTGTGTGTGTGTGTAGTTGTGTGTGTGTTGTGATGTGTGTCACGTCGAACGCTAGCAGCGTGTTAGCATCTATGTAATTAAACAGTTGAAGTCAGAAGTTTACATTACACCTTAGCCAATACATTTAAACCAGTTTTTCACAATCCGACATTTAATCCTTAGTAAAAATTCCCTTCTTTAGCTCATGGATTACCCTTTTATTTAAAGATTGTGAATGTTTCAGTAAATAATAGTAGAGAAATATATTTCATGTCATTTATTTCTTTCATCCACATTCCCAGTATCAGTCAGAAGTTTACATACACTCAATTAGTATTTGTAGCATTGCCTTTAATTGTGAACTTGGGTCAAACGTTTCGAGTAGCCCTCCACAAGTTTCCCACAATAATTAGTGAATTTTGGCCCATACCCCTGACAAGAGCTGTTGTAACTGAGTCATAGGTTTAGCCTCCTTGCTCACACACGCTTTTTCATTCTATCTACCAAATTATCATAAAGATTGAGGTCAGAGCTTAGTGATTGGCCACTCCAATACCTTACTATTGTCACTGTAAGCCTTTGCACCAATCTTTGGAGTATGCTGTGAAGGTCCATTGTCCAATTGAAACCCATATAGCACCAAGCTAACTTCATGAGCTATTTCTATGAGAATTGAAACTAATCAATTATACTCCGACATAAATTATCCAGCCTCATGATCCTCTATTTATTGAAGTTGCACCAAGTCCCTCCTGCAGGAATAGCACCCCCCACAACAGATGCTACCCATCTCGTGTCTCAACGTATAGATGCGTGTTCTTCGCTTGCAAGCCTCCCCCTATTTCCTACCAAACATAACGTAGTCAATTTATGGGAGCAAAACATTCTAATTTTATGTTTTATCATCCAACAAAGGACATCATTCTCCAAAAAAGACGATCTATTCCCAAATTGCAGATGCAAACCGTTAACACCCGTAGTCGTGCTTTTTTATGGCGGTTTACTGAGCATAGTTCTTCCTTGCTGACGCCTAGTTATGTCTATTAAGACCCGTTTACAGTGGATATAATACTATTGTCCGTTCCTTCCAGCATCTTCACATCCTTGTCTGTGTTTCTGGACTTGATTTCACTTTTTGCAGCAAATACGTTTTCATCTCATAAGCATTTTTTTCTAAAAACAATGCATCATTTGGTGAATTTCCAAGACTGTTTTAAGGCACAAGTTCAACTTAGTTGTATGTTAAACTTCTGAACCAACTGGAATTGTAATACACCGTGAATTAAATTAAATAATCTGTCTTAAAAATATTTGTGTAAAAATGACTGTTCTGCCACAAAGTAATGTCCAATCCGATCTTTCCAAAACGTATATATATTGGAATGTAGTGTACGTGTGCTGTCTGTGTGTGTGAGTGTCGTGTGTGTTATCGGTGTTGTTTAATTAGTGTGTGTGTTGGGGTCATATATATGTGGATGTGTATATGTAACACTGTGTGTGGTGAGTGGATACATGATGTGCCTATGTATTTGTTGTATGGACCTGAATATATGGATTGGTTAGGTTGGTTGTGCTTGTGTGAATGTGTGTTGTGTGTATGGGTGTTGTATTATTATGTGTGTGGTCACAGTGTGTGTGTGTGTGGTGTGAATGTTGTGATACATGCGTCAAAAAAATAAGGGAACACTTAAAACAACACAATGTAACTCCAATGTCAATCACCCACTTCTGCTGAAATCAAATGTGCCACTTAGAACACATGGAGTGACAATTAAATTTCACATGCTGTTGCAAATTGAATAGACAAAAGTGTGGAAAATATAGCAATTAGCAAACACCCCCCACAAAAAGGAGTGATTTGCAAACGTGTGACCGAAGACCACTTCTCATTCCTATGGCTTCCTGGCTATGTATTTGAGTCACTTTGGTTACATGCTGCGGTGCTCTCACTAGTGGTACATGAGAACGTAAGGTCTACAACCCATCACAAGTGCTTTATAGTGATGTTCATCTAGGATCACACTGCCAATGCGAGTCAATAAAGGTTATGCCTCGTTCTTTTTTTCTTTGAGTGTGCTCTGGGTTACCAACATCCCTTGTTCCCCGACCAAGAGGTTGAGGTTGCGGTTCCCTCTGTCTAGGATCATCTGCGCCGTTGTCACCGTACCTGGAGGAAGGCCCGKGCAGCCCTTCTTTGTGCTTCCGACAGGACCCAGTCCCAAGCTAACTGTCGCCGRGCCTCTGCTCTAGTCTACAMCCCGGGTCAAAAGGTATGGCTCTCATCGAAGGACCTGCCATTGAAGGTGGCATCGAAGAAACATTGCCCCCGATTCATTGRTCCCTTTGAAATTGACCGGGTCATTAACCACTCTGAGGTGCRCCTGAAACTCCCAGCCTCTCTCAGGATCCATCCTACCTTCCATGTATCCCTGATTAAACSTGTCTGCTCCAGTCCCCTGTCTCCTCCTGCAGCAGCTCCTCCACCCCCTCGGCTCATCGTGGTGCCTGTTTTCCTTGCCTGACGCTGTGTTCCTCTCAGCTACAGTTCTGCCAGCTCTGACTCTGGTCCCAGTCTCCAGTCCCATCATCCTGCTACTCTGTCCTGGATTCCCCACTCTACTACTCCCTTGGATTCCCCTCCGGACCTGCTTACCCTGTCTCAACCCCTCTCGCTCCAGCCTCAGCCTCCGGACCTGCTTACCTGTCTCAACCCCTCTCGCTCCAGCCTCAGCCTCCGGACCTGCTTACCTGTCTCAACCCCTCTCGCTCCAGCCTCAGCTTCCGCACCTGGTTTTCAGCTTCCCGCCCAAGCTTCCACTGACCTGCACTTCATCTCCCCCCGTGTGTCAATAAATACCTTGGTTACTTCATCCCCGTCTCCTCGTCTCAGTCTGCTCTTGTAACAAATGTTTGATTTTGATTTGAGAAGACTGCACTGAGTTTAGATAGTGAATAAAGACTGTCCACCACCTTAAAGTAGGCTTGGATAGGAATGACTGTCACTACAGTTTAAAATAGGCTAGGCATAGTGAATAAACTGGATTGTCTCACTCAGTTTAAAATAGGCATAATAGTGAATAAATGATGTCCACTCAGTTTAAAATAGGCATAGGATAGAATAAATGACTGTCCACTCACAGTTTAAAATAGGCATAGATAGTGAATAAATGATTTCCACTCAGTTTAAAATAGCATAGATAGTGAAATGACTGTCCACTCACAGTTTAAAATAGGCATAGATAGTGAATAAATGATTGTCCACTCGAGTTAAAATAGGCATAGATAGTGAATAAATGACTGTCCACTCACAGTTTAAAATAGCATAGATATTGAATAAATGACTGTCCACTCACAGTTTAAAATAGGCATAGATAGTGAATAAATGATGTCCACTCAGTTTAAAATAGCATAATAGTGAATTAAATGACTGTCCACTCACAGTTTAAAAAGGCATAGATAGGTGAATAAATGATTGTCCACCAGTTTAAAATAGAGCATAGATAGAATAAATGATTGTCCAACTCAGTTTAAAATAGGGGACACAATACATTTCCTATAAATAAAGAAGAAGAAAAAAAAATCCCTGAACTTAGGTCTTTTTTTAATGTCTTTTGTGTTAGGTTGGTCAGGGGTGAGTGGGGTGGGCAGTCTATGTTCTTTTTTCTAGGTTGTTTGTTTTCTATGCGTTTGACCTGGTGTGGTTTCCCCAATCAGAGGCAGCTGTTTATCGTTGGTCTCTGATTGGGAGCCATATTTAGGTAGCCTGTTTTCCATGTTGTTGTGGGTGAATGTTTTCTGTTTAGTGTATGTCACCTGCAGAACTGTTTCATTTTTGTTTTCCTCATTGTTGTTTGTGTAGTGTTCAGTTTTAATTAAATATGACGAACACTTACCACGATGCATTTTGGTCCTCCTCTCCTTCCACCAACGAGAATCGTTGTGGAAGGAGAGGAGACTAACAAAAAACAAAAAAAAAGGGAAGCTGGAGATGGTATTTACACACAAAGGTTTACTGAATAATGTTTGGTTTCCCTCCTCCACATTCAACAGTACAGAGAAGATCTCCTGCTCCTACATGTATAGATTACATAGGACGTTGTATCTCTGTCATTAAGGGCAGGCTGTAGTTCACAAACATGTTTCCAACCCAAAAAGATTTCCACTCTACAGAGAAACGTCATCTAACATGATGTGTGTTTCATATGCAACAGCCAAAGGAGTTCTAGAAAGACACCGAAAAGACTAAGAGTTTAACAGCACTTACTGTTAACACCAATGTATTAGGTCTAATATAACTCTCCAACTTACCATTCAAGCATGAAATAACTTCAGTGGGTGAAACTCATATCTTGGCCTGTAGGACAGAGAGGAACATTTAAAGGCCCATTGCAGCCGTTGTTATCTCAATATCAAATCATTTAAAAATGCTTCTTAGCAAAGATCAATGTCTAAAGCAATAATTTTAACTAGGACTGTCTGGAGTTCTGAGTGGGGAGGGAAAAACTGAAACTAGCTTATCGCAGAGACGTTTGGAACTCTCTTTTCTTATTGTCTATCAACTAACTTACCGCCTGGTTTCGGGTGGTCTTTTCAAAACAGCTGTTAACACTAAAAGGAAATTATCATAATTGTTCTATTTTGACAGTATTATTCCAAAACTCATAGTGTGGAAATGTATAAAAACACAAGCAAAATAGTTTTTGACTGGACTGGGCTTTTAAGAACAAGTCAGCCGGCAAAAGCTCTGGACATTTAGAGCCTCCCCTAAATCAAGAAAAATCATTAAACCTATGGACATGAACCTCACAGATGGACTGGAGACAGACAGACAGACTGACACACACACACCTCCCGCGCCCCACTCCCCAGCCAAGGAAAAACACCCAGTAAATTATAATATCCACAATGGAGGCTTGGAGAAGAATCCTTTTGTGTTAGCTATAACAATAAAGCTTGAAACTATGAATATAATGTGTTTAAACAAACAATGGAATATTCGTCATAGATAATCAGAATCTGTCTGTTATTTTCAACGATTTTCAGTTGATTTTGTGTTGTGTGGTGTGTGTGTGTGTTGGTGGTTGTTGTGTGTGTGTGTGTGTGTGTGTGATCATGGGTGTTTGTGTGTGGCATTGTGTGAGCTGTGTGGAGCGTCTGTATGTATGAACAGTTGAATCAGAAGTTTACATACACCTTAGCCAAATAACATTTAAACACTCAGTTTTCACAATCCTGTACATTTAATCCTTAGTAAAAAATTCCCTGTTTTTAAGGTCAGTTAGGATCACCACTTTATTTTAAGAATGTGAAATGTCGAATAATAGTAGAAGAAGGATTTATTCAAGCTTTTATTACTTCTCAACATTCCCAGTACGTCAGAATTTACATACACTCAATAGATTTGTAGCATTGCCTTTAAAATTGTTGAAACTTGGTGTTCAAAACGTTTCAGGTAGCCTCCACAAGCTTCCCACAATACGTGGTGAATTTTTGTCCCATACACCTGAAGAGTGTGTGTAACTGAGTCAGTTTGTAGGCCTCCTTGCTCACACACGCTTTTTCAGTTCTACCCACCAAATGTGTCTATAGATTGGGTTCAGGCTTTTGCATGGCCACCTCCATATACCTTGACTTGTTGTCCTTAACCCTTCTTGCCCACCAACTTTGGAAGTATGCTTGGGGTCATGTCCATTTGGAAAAACCATTTGCGACAGCTTTAATTCCTGGACTGATGTCTTGAGATGGGCTCAATTATATCCACATAAATTTTCCTCCTCATGATTGCCATCTATTTTGTGAAGTGCACCAGTCCCCTCCTGCAGCAAAGCACCCCCACAACATGATGCTACCACCCCCGTGCGGTTCACGAGTTTAGGTTGGTGTTCTTCGGCCTTCTAAGCCTCACCCCTTTTCCTCCAAAACATAACAGATGGTCAGTATGCCAAAGCAGTTCTTATTTTTGTTTCATCCAACCAGAGGACATTTCTCCAAAAAGTACGACCTTGTTCCCCATGTGCCAGATGCAAAACCGTAGTATCTGGCTTTTTCTATGGCGGTTTTGGAGCAGTGGCTTCTTGCCTTGCTGAGCGGCCGTTTCAGGTATGTCGATATAGGACTCGTTACATGGTATTAGATACTATGTTCCTTTTTCCTCCGCTCTTCACCAAGGTCCTTATTGCTGTTGTTCTGGGATTGATCTTGCACTTTTTGCATCAAGTACGTTCATCTCTAAAGCATTCTAAAGCAATGACATCATTTTGGGAATTTTCCAAGCTGTTTAAAGGCAACAGTCAACTTAGTGTATGTAAACTTCTGACAACTGGAATTGTGATACAGTGAATTATAAGTGAAATAATCTGTCTGTAAACGATGTGTTGTAAAATGGACTTGTTTCATGCACAAAGTAGATGTCCTAACCGACTTTCCAAAACTTATATATAGTGGATGTGTATGTATGTGTGTGTGTGTGTGGTGTGTGTGTGTGTGTGTGTGTGTGTGTGTGTTGTGTGTGTGTAATATATGGATGTGTAAGTTGTGTGTGTGTGTGTTGTGTATATATGTGGATGTGTATGTATGTGTGTGTGTGTGATGTGTGTATATATATGTGATGTGTATGATATGTGCTGTGTGTGTGTGTGTGTGGTGTGTAGTGTTGATGTGTGTGTGTGTATAGTTGTGTGTGTGTGTGTGTGTGGTGTGTGTGTGTGTGTGTGTAATACACTGCTCAAAAAAATAAAGGAACACTTAACAAACAACTGTAACTCCAATCAATCACACTTCTGTGAAATCAAACGTCCACTTAGGAAGCAACACTGATTGACAATTAACAATTTTCACATCTGTTGGCAAATGGAATAGACAAAGGTTGTGAAAATTATAGGCAATTAGCAAGACACCCCCAAAAAAGCAGTTGATTCTTGCAGGTGGTGACCAGCAGACCACTTCTCAGTTCCTATGCTTCCGGCTTATGTTTTGTCACTTTTGAATCTGCGGTGCTCTCACTCGAGTGGTACGAGAGACGGATCTACCAACCACACAAGTGGCCTCAGGTAGTTGCAGTTCATCCAGGTATGGCACATCAATGCGACTTGGCAAAAAGGTTTGCTGTGTCTGTCAGCGTTAGTCGTCTACGAGCATGGCAGCCGCTACCAGAGACAGGCCACGTACATCAGGAGACGTGGAGGAGCCGTAGGAGGCAACAACCAGGCAGCGGACCGCTATCCTCCGCCTTTGTGCAAGCGAGGTGCACTGCCAAGCCTGTCAAAATGAACCTCCAGCAGCCACAAATGTGCAGTGTTCTGCTCAAAAGCGTCAGAAACAGACTCCATTAGATGTGGTATAGCCCGGACGTCCACAGTGTGGGGTTGTGCTACCAGACCCAGCACCAGTCAGGACCTTTTGCGCATTTGCCCAGAGAACACCAAAGATTTGCAAATTCGCCACTGACGCCCGTGCTATCCACAGATGAAAGCAGGTCACACTGAGCCACATGACACATGTGACAGACGTGAACAGAGTCTGGAACGCCGTGGAGAATGCTTTGCTGCCTGCAACATCCCCAGCAGACCAGGCTTGGCGGTGGGTCAGTCATGTGTGGGGTGCATTTCTTTGTGGTGGCCGCACAGCCCTCATTGGCTCGCCAGAGGTAGGCCTACTGCATTAGTACCGAGCATGAATCCTCAGACCCCTTGTGGAGACCATATGCTGTACTATGCCACATTTGTGGCCTGCTGGAGTCATTTTGCAGGGCTCTGGCCAGTTGCACCTCCTTGCACAAACGCGAGTTAGCGGTCCTCGCGGTTGTTGCCCCCACGGCCTCCTCCACGTCTCCTGATGTACTGGCCTGTCTCCTGTAGCGCCCTCCATGCTCTGGACCACTTACGCTGACAGACACAGCAAACCTTTTTGCCACAGCCGCTTTGATGTGCCATCCTGGGATGAACTGCGACTACCTGAGCACTTGTGTGGGTTGTAGACTCCGTCTCATGCTACCACTAGAGTGAGAGCACCGCCAGCATTCAAAAGTGACCAAAAATCACCAGGAAGCATAGGAACTGAGAAGTGTCTGTGGTCACCACCTGCAGATCACTCCTTTTTGGGGGGTCTTGCTTAATTGCCATATATTTCCACCTTTTGTCTATTCCATTTTGCACAACAGCATGTGAAATGTATTGTCAATCAGTGTTGCTTCCTAATGGACAGTTGATTTCACAGAAGTGGGATTGACTTGGAGTTACATTGTGTTGTTTAAGTGTTCCCTTTATTTTTTGAGGCAGTGTAATGGGATGTGTATGTATCCGTGTGTGTGTGTGTGCGCGCTAGGCTACCCTGTCTTTCCCAGACCTTATGTCCATCTCGCTGATAGATGGATCAATGCAGCATAGCTGTGTGAGAAGAGGAAGAGAGGACAGGAGGAAAACATGATACCTCAGTCAAAACAAAGGATGGAAATATGGAGTCAGATGACTGATCTAGAGCAGACGGGCTGTCCCGTTGCAACACCACTGGATGATCAAGGTAGGTGTTGGACCGATAGATACAAGGTCACTGGTTCCAGTCCCGCTTGGTTTTTGCTTCCATAATTTGCTTCCATACGATGTTGGTTACCTCGCCGATATCAAAATCCCATGTGGGAAGACCCAAACACAGACAAACACAACCACCACTGACGCAGTCATGACCATGATACCACTGCCAGTATCTCCAAACACAACAATCATTGGCCTGTGTGTGTGTGTTTTCTGATTGACATCTCCACAGCCAGACCAGTACAGCAGAGCTAGGGGACTCCCTCCTCTAAACAGCATCATGCAGCAGGTCTGAAGACCAGCCAACGTTTACGTTTGAACACTTAACAAACATCACTGATTTACTGATTAACAAATATGCAACAAATCAATATGCAATAAATCAATATTGAAGAAAAGTATGCAATACATCTTTGACTATTTTAACTGTGTGTGTGTGTGTGTGTGTGAGAGAGATGGGGGACCATCTGTATCTAGTGTATCTACCACTAGATACAGAGCCACACAAGTATCCTTCTAGTTTTGAAGGCAGCAGGGTAAACGGTGTGACTCATAGCAATCCTATCTGTTTGTTTTGCCAATGTCATTTCAGACATGTGATCAGCTAAGGAAATGCCTGAGAGTGCTTTTAGGTCCACCCCAATCTTTATTTCCAGTTTTACAGCTCACCTAAACATGATACTTTGTCATGGCATTGCATTTGGTTTATTTTGTGTCTACAATTCTGGAATAAATCTATTGTGATGCTTTTTTTCACATCACTTGCCTTGGTTCAGCATTTATTTCTTTATTTCTGAGCCAGGCACCAGCAGCAAGCTACTGTCAGCCAGCTGCTGTCAGACAAATACCATTTCCTCCTTGGAGATTTGAGATTAAAACAAGCACTTTTTAGCTGCCTAAACCGGTCTCCCTTTTCAGGGACTCAACGGCCCTGAAGTTGAGAAACACACACAGCAACCTGATTCACAATGAAGCATCAGCCATCCCATTAACACAACACAGTCAATATTCATCACAAAATCACTGCATTGTGTAATAGCAGCCAAATATATCACCTTTCCAAACAACCTGTACAATATGGCACAGACAGATTTTACACAAGCACCATAATCTGAGCCTTGGCCAACGAACAAACGCCCTGAATCAGTATAAGCTTTCCCCTCATAACAATAACCATACCCTCTGACCCGAAAAAACACAGCCGCTAAGCTTCTTAGCCCTACTCCCTTCATCAGAATCCGCTTTAGGCTACGGTGGCTCCTAAACCATGCAGGTAAGGTCATTTGAGACATATAAGGTTATATCTGAGCAAAGCAATGTTCTGAGATATTGAGCATTAAAGTTTTCACATCTCAGGTATCCGATCTGTTTTGTAGTCCTCACCGTAAAGGTACCTAAAGTGCAGAGGGGGGTGCAGTCGCAGATAGAACCTTATGGCTCTGAAATGTCAATCTGGGTTCAACCATAAGGTCCTATCTGACACAGAATGTTAAAATGATTTCAATTACAAGAGAAAAGTACAGATTTSTAATGATTAAATAAAGAGAATACCCTTCCCTCTTTCTAATCATGTCATCAAATATATTCATTCATGTTCATCACACATTGTTAAAGCGATAGTTCCCTAAAATGACAAATACACTATATTATCCTATGGAGAACTAACAACATTGCTAAAGCTTAGCTCTGGATGAGTAAACTGATATATTTTTCTGGTCTCTGACTCCCAAAGTCAGTAAATTACTTGCTATTTACCAATAAAATGTGGTAAGTTATGTAATTTTTGAAAAATGCCCCTTCCATGCAGGTTTCCGTATTGATATAGAACAAGACAAAAGCAGCTATGCCTCTCCTAGTMCTAAGGGCTTTAAACATGCTCTAAGAAACCTGTATTCATTTGTTCTTACCATAAAGAACTTACGTTATGGCCATTCTTCTAAAAAGGGGTGGAAAAAACTCTTAAGTAATTAAAAACGAGGACCAGAACATATTATGTCAATAATCAAAGACTTGGAACTGTAAGGTTCTATCTGCAAAATGAACACTAGGTGTACAAAACATTAGGAACATCCTAATATTGAGTTGCACCACCTTTTGCCCTCAGAGCAGCCTCAATTCGTTGGAGCATGGCCTCTACAAGGTGTCGAAAGCTTTCCACAGGGATGCTGGCYCATGYTGACTCCAATGCTTCCCACAGTTGTGTCAAGTTGGCTGGATGTCCTTTGGGTGGTGGACCATTCTTGATACACACAGGAAACTGTTGAGCGTGAGAAACACAGCAGCGTTGCAGTTCTTGACACAATCAAACCGGTGCGTCTGGCACCTGCTACCATACTCCGTTCAAAGGCACTTCGATCTTTTGTCTTGCCCAGTCACCCTCTGAATGTCACACATACATAATCCATGTCTCAATTGTCTCAATGCGTAAAAATCTTTCTTTAACCTGTCTCCTCCCCTTCACCTACACTGATTGAAGTGTATTTAACAAGTGACATCATAGCTTTCACCTGGATTCACCTGATCAGTCTATGTCATGGAAAGAGCACTCAGTGTATAGTTTTGAGATAATGAGTATTTTTCAAGTCCCAGATCTCAGAACCGTTTTGTAATGTCTTCCTCTTTCATGACTCAATAAGTATACCACCTTACATACAATTATTTTTGATTGACAACCCAGCAATGAGATTGGATTTCAGAATTAACCTTATAGCACCAAGCCAAAAGGTGTTTGGGCAAATAGAACTTTTGGATTTTTTTCCCTTTTTTCTCCATAGTAAATATACTTATTTTATTCTCTGACATATCTCACATATAAATGCAGGCATAAAGGATTACCTAAAGAGCAACTCTATGTGAATAACTCATTTTTTACCAAATGTCATAGACCTTTATAGTCCCAAGGTCACTAATGGTTTTTGTGCGAAGGAGGTAGGTAGGGCAATGTTTGTCTCTCTAATCACAATCGAAGTGCTTATGCCACTGTGTCAATACTATAAACCTGGATAGGGTTCTCTTCCTACACACAGCAGACATGCAGTGACAGAAGCTACAGAATGGTCAATGGACACAGACARACACTTCATTAGAGTTAGGAATCTAAAGACATTGTTTTAAGTAGCTATTACTATACCACTATCGTTATACAGTASTGTTTTTATTGTAGTAAACAGGTGTTTTTTTTAGTCATTATAGACTCCTGAGATCCTATGTGTCTGATGAAAAGCATGCAAYACATAAGCAGATGGAATGTTTTTTCTTTCTCATCAATCTGACATTTTTTGACGTTCTAGTGACCAACAGCAACATACTGCATTTTCCATTTAAGGTCAATTCGGCCATTTGCTTCCAGGGTGAATATCTTGGTCGAATCTAAGAAAGCAGCCACTTCATTGCATATCGACCRAGTCGTGGCAAACGTGTCTCTATCCCCCCATAATCGGAATCAGCTAAATGCCACTTCAAACACATGTCTGGCTCCCTGTCAATGACCGCACGCTTGACACACAGGACATTGGCTCCGTGTGTGCACGGGAACAGGTGGCAGTTCCGCGTACAGGTGTGCGTCTACAACACCACTGAACCAAAACAAGGTATCTTGTGTACACTTTTTATCCCTTACCATCAACATACATGTCGACTGTTATTTATTTACAAAAAATACTTTGGATGAATGCCTTTCTCAATATSAAAACAGAAAATGCACTACTAATGCATCTCAAACAGCTGTCTGATACTGACAGAAATCAGTATAGCTCGACAAGAGTAGCCATTGGCTGATTGTTATTTCTTGATTCTCTTGCTTTATGTTGTGATGGAAGAAGCGGGACATGCATGGCAAATGAGTGCACACTGCACACACACACAGCCCCAAACATCAGAATACTGGCTAACGTCAGCAAGCTAGACATCGTTAGCATGAATTGTGATCTACATCTCCACAGCATCGTGTATAAATAGAGCAAACTATTGTTCAATAACTCATATGTTTGTTATCTAATTTAGCTAGTAGCTGCCATATGTTTAAACCCTAATAATTTAGAGTTTGCAGGTGGTGCATCTCTCATGCAAGCATGCCAGTCTGACTACTTTTATGGGCAAGCAAGCTGGGTATCCCTGCGATTGTCTGTCCTGTTAGCTAGCAGCTAGCAAGCCTCTACCTTGGAGAAGAAAATACCGATATTGCCCTCCATTTGTCAAGTTTTTGACGCTGCAAACAGCAAACCAGCTGACTAACATTACACCACAGATGAATGGGGATACATACCTTTGATTAGCCTATATACCGTTTCTGCTAACGTTCCATTTCACAAAAACGAAAGTAATGGATGGATATGACATCCATGCACGTGTTGTGCATGCTTGTACACGAGCTATAATGTTATTTTACATCAAACCAAGAACGACCCTTTCGAAAACAACCCACAAGATTTGCCGCTGTTTCTGCAATCTAGTTTCCAGAACGACCTCTGGGAGTGGAATATTCTCACGGGTTTCAACCACCAATATGAAAACAAGCGAACGTTTTTCTCTCTCCAATACTGTAAATTACTAGACACCCAGATCAACGAATCATACAAAAGTGGTGCTCAGCAAAACATTGCAAAAGTCCCACTTGCAGCCAAAATGACAGAAATATGAAAATGCCCTTACGTAAATTGGTTGCGACGAGAACGGATAAAATCCGATGTGAGAAATGATGCTTGCAGAGGCTGGGCYGGGATTKTCTCTCCTTTTTACAGCTGCTGTATCTCCCGCCCTCTCTCTGTTCCTCTCAAACTCTCTCTCTTCCCCTCTTGTCTTTATCCTTCCCTTCCAAGAGCCCGCTCCTCTTGTACCACTCGCCACCCAGTGGAGAATGGCCAGATGCGTTCCTATAAGGAACCACTCTCGGGATTTGTGTGTGCGCGTGCATGCGACTAGTGTACGTGCGTGCATGTGTGTGTGTGTGTGTGTGTGCGCGGCTCAGATAAATGACAGGTTGTAAGGGAACATTTTAATGTTACATACTACATTTGGCTGTGTGTGTGTGTGTGTGTGTGTGTGTGTGTGTGTGTGTGTGTGGTGTGTGTGTGTGTGTGTGTGTGTGTGTTGGGTGTGTGTGTGTGTGCGTGCGTGCGTGCGTGCGTGCGTGGTGTGCTGTGTGTGTGTGTGTGTGTGTGTGTGCTCATCCCACTAACAGCAGCCCACAAATACAAATGCAATGCTTTTTTTGAGAGGCCTTGTCATGTTGGTATAAATGTTGATACTTGAGTAGCCTAAGTAGAGCCCTCTCTAAATGACCCTCTTCTTGAGACCATAGATCAAATCAAATGATCAAATCAAATGTATTTATAAAGCCCTTTTTACATCAGCAGATGTCACAAAGTGCTTATACAGAAATCCAGCCTAAAACCCCAAACTGTAAGTTTAGGGTGGCAGGTAGTCTAGCATTTAGACGATTGGGCCAGTAACCGAAGGTTGCTGGTTCAAATACCAGAGCCGACTATGTGAACATCTGTCAATGTGCCCTTGAGCAAGTCATTTAACTATAATTTGCTCCAGAGGTGCCATACTACTATGGCTGACCCTGTAAAACAACACATTTCACTGAACTTATTTGGTGTATGTGACAATAAAACAAACACAATAAAACAATCCTGACATGTTTATTTCCTGGTCTGACAAGAGAAAATGTAAACTMTTGTTTCTAAGCCCTTGCAGAGAAACCACATGATCAAAATCATATCAATTAATTGGAGTGACATCATAGAGGGTGGCAGAGCAAGCTTCAAACAGGAAGCTCACCCCACGAAGCACATGATAAAATCAGCAACAGATTTGTTTTCTGTTTTGTTGTTAAGGTTATAAAACTGTCATAAATAATGCACAGTGCCAAATTCTGATGTGAATGTGCATACTAGGTACTGGTGCATCAAAATACATTAAAAAGTTGCCAATATTACAGTATGTTTAAATTTTGTCATTCAGTCATGTTTGGTTGTTGTCCTGTAATATCAGCCATAGCTAGCTATAGTAGGACAGCATGCAGTAGCAAGAGTTGAACAGTCTTAAAGGCTATTCCAATGGATGAAAGAGGTCCAGTTTACATTAGGGACCCCCTGTACTTAGGTTAGGCAGGGATCTGGTTATTGAAGTACTATATCCTGTTTATTTTTTCTTATTTAAGTGAATTCAGAATTCTTGCATTTCTGTCKTCTGTAACCTCTTCAGACATCTATCCAACATATTAGCCCAACACATGATCCATTTCTGTAATCCTCAGATGTTTCCTAATCACACAAAATGTCATTGAATTGTCATTGGAGTACAATTAGGACTATAATAATGGTGTCCAGCTTATCTAGCCTGCTGTCCCAGTCTACCAAATGTGAACTGAAAATATGGTTTTGACTCAGTGTACACAGATGGGTGTGTCAAGCCCCCTGTAAATATTATATCAACATTAGCTTTTTTTGTGTGATTAGGAAACATCTTGAGGATTTCAGAAATGTACCATGTGTTGGGCTAATATGTTGGATAGATGTTGAAAGAGGTTACAGAAGACAGAAATTCTAAAAGTGTCCCACTTATTCAGAATTCACCCTATATTGTGTCTATATCAGACAAATTATCTAAAAAGGCGAGACGAGGAGAATAGCAGGTGCATCTCTTCATAACTGTACCCTGAGGCTGAATGTTGCAAAAATATTCAATGAGAAAAACATTTACARAAGGAAAGCAAATAGGAGGCCCTCCACCTTTTAAACAAAATACAAAAAGATCACTGACCATTGTTATTACTGTTTCTGTGAAACATTGCTGGGAAAAATTAACATTCAGTATGGTTAGCCTATACTCTGAGAGCCAAAAGTGATGTAGATTATGTAGATTATGATATAGCCATKAGCCTACCCCTTCAATATGCTTGTTTAATTACCAGCGTAAATCTGTATTGAACAGCCATTTATTCTGTTTTGCATGAAATAACACTTCTACAGAATGAGCAGGACTGCCCCACTCTTCAGTTTTTCCATGTAAATTATGTGTACTTATTATTGCCACAAAATTTGCATGAATGAATCCATAGAAAAAATAAGGATATGGTTATTTGAACAGTTTGCACAGTCATTATCTTTGTTTCTAGAAAGAGAGCTCAAATGTATTAATTGCTGAATTCATTTTATGTCTGTTTTCTGGAAGCTGTGCTGCGCCATTTCCCCCCACGTGGGCCAGCCCCCTAGCAATTCAAGTTCCAGCTAATGAGATTCAGCCCTTCGCCATTGGAATGGCAGATAGCAATAATCCTACACAGCAGAGCGAGAGAAATGGCATGGTGCACATATCTGCACATATGTGATGTTGTACACAATTTTTGGGGACCACTTTTGGGTCAAGGGCGCTACTTTCAGAACTACTGGCTAAAAAGTATACAAAAGTACAGGAGAATCCCTTTAAGGTGCAGAGTGATTGGGTAAATTCAATGCTTGGGCCGCGTGACTAGATAGCTGTGAGAATGTGTTAGCCGAACCAGTAACAACTGCATGGATAGTAGCTTACTGTGGTGTAATTTCTGCTACCGGTTTGTGCGTTTGTTATTGCAAAACAAAACATTGTTTGGCCCTTGGCAGCAACTGCATTCCACACAGCACAAGGCCGACTGATAATTGCTTTGTTGTCGTATGTGTGTGTGTCTTTGTGTGTATCTCTTTTATATCTGAAAAATGAACAACTGTAAAATAAACATTCATAGACTTCCTCATTCTCTTCAACTTATTAACGCAGACCTCATAATTTTATGAATCTCTAAAAGTATTCATTTGAATTGTATCCCATCACCTTAACCTTACCCAGGGTGATCTGGATGCCACACACTCAGGACAACTGACTGTGACAGTAGGACTGACCCACTAGACACAGGCCTTAGTAAACCACAGCAGGGTTACTACTGTACACTTCCATTAAATCAAACCTCTATGTAATGTCTTAGAGTGGTATAACAACACAAAGATAAGAGTGGTCTTCAAATGGCTGACACATTGACTAAGTGGCAGGAAACTACTGTCTAGTCACGTGACTGATTCCAGTGATAATGAGCCTTGAGTGTGATGTTCTTATAACACACGTGCACACTATAATTGTGGTTCCACAGATCTTACTGGCGATAGCAGGAAATGCTCCATGTCATTATGCACAACAATCTATCTTAACCTTATACATGCATGCACGCACAGATACTGTGTACACACACACACACACACACACACACACACACACACACACACACACACACACACACACACACACACACACACACACACACACACACACACACACACACACACACACACACACACACACACACACACACACACACTCATTCTTCTTCTCCCAGAAATTCTGTCCAGTCCTCTGTCCTGGTGTGTTTCATATAAAAACAGTTATCTGACACCTCCTCTTGTCCCTGCAGCAGATGGACAGATGGCAGTCGGTATTCCTGGGAGTTTGGACTCTCTGTGTGTGTGTGTGCGCGTGTGTGTGTCGCGTGTGTGTGTGTGTGCGCGTGTGGACTGGAGGGAGCGGACACTGTTTACATAACCATTGGAATCATATTATTAAAAACCACCGCCTCCAGCCCAGCCCAGCGCAGCAGAGAGTTAATTAGGGCGTGTCTAGACTTAACAGTTCATGCAGCTTTAGTATTCTGATCATAGAGTTCTGATTATGGGATACCGAACATGTCATGTGTCTACACCTACATTTAAATATGTCTACCGTGTCCAGAGTGTGTCCGGATTCCCTTTTCCCGCGCTATATTCAAATGCCAGTATGCATTSTGCAAACAATGGAATAGGCAAAATATGATAATAACAAAACAACAACTGATGCCAGTAGCTAACTACTATAGCTAACTAGCCAGCTAACTTCTGTAGCTAGCCAGCAGGGTTGCCAGGACAAGTTAACATTTCTGGCCCAAAGACCACTCAAAACCCACCCAAAATCAATCAATCAATCACATTTATTTATAAAGCCCTTTTTACATCAGCCGATGTCACAAAGTGCTATTCAGAAACCCAGCCTAAAACCCCAAACAGCAAGCAATGCAGATGTAGAAGCGCGGTGGCTAGGAAAAACTCCCTAGAAATACAGGACCCTTGGAAGAAACCTAGAGAGGAACCAGGCTCTGAGGGGTGGCCATTACTCTYCTGGCTGTGCCTGGTTGAGATTATAACCGGTGCATGGCCAAGATGTTCAAAYGTTCATAGATGACCAGCAAGGTCAAATAATAATAATAATCACAGTGGTTGTAGAGGGTGCAACAGGTCAGCACCAGAGGAGTAAATGTCAGTTGGCTTTTCATAGCCGAGCATTCAGAGTTAGAGACAGCAGGTGCGGTAGAGAGAGAGAGAGTTGAAAACAGCACGTCCGGTGAACAGGTCAAGTTTCCATTGCCGCAGGCAGAACAGTTGAAACTGGAGCAGCAGCACGACCAGGCGGACTGGGGTCAGCAAGGAGTCATCAGGCCAGGTAGTCCTGAGGCATGGTCCCAAGGCTCAGGTCCTCCAGGAGGGGAGGGAGAGGGAGAGAGAGAGAATTAGAGGGAGCATACTTAAATTCACACAGGACACCAGAGGAGACAGGAGAAATACTCCAGACATAACAGACTGACCCTAGCCCCCTGACACAGCAGCATAAATAATGGAGGCTGAGACAGGAGGGGTCGGGAGACACTGTGGCCCCGTCCGACGATACCCGCAGGACAGGGCCAACCAGGCAGGATATAGCCCCACCCACTTTGCCAAAGCACAGCCCCCACACCACTAGAGGGATATCTTCAAACCACCAACTTACTACCCTGAGACAWGGCTGACTATAGCCCACAAAGATCTCCTCCACGGCACGAATCCGAGCGGGGCGACAAACCCGGACAGGAAGATCACATCAGTGACTCAACGCACTCAAGTGACACACCCCTCCTAGGGACGGGATGGAAGAGCACCAGTAAGCCAGTGACTCAGCCCCCGTAATAGGGTTAGAGGCAGAGAATCCTGGTGGAGAGAGGGGAAYCGTTCAGGCAGAGACAGCAAGGGCGGTTCGTTGCTCCAGTGTCTTTCCATTCACCTTCACACCCCTGGGCCAGACTGCACTCAATCATAGGACCTACTGAAGAGATGAGTCTTCAATAAAGACTTAAAGGACGAGACCGAGTTTGCGTCTCTCACATGGATAGGCAGACCATTCCATAAAAATGGAGCTCTATAGGAGAAAGCTCTGCCTCCAGCTGTTTGCTTAGAAATTCTAGAGACAATAAGGAGGCCTCCGTCTTGTGACCGTASCGTACATGTAGGTATGCAAGAGAGGAGTTGCCATATTTATAAAATAAACCCTTTTCCATAGTTATCGAGCCAATTAAGAAAGAATATYGTAGTAACTTGTAATGACGTTAGAAGCTAAATTCTGTTTTCCTCAAAATAATAATTATTGCAAGCTATGACATGATGTAATAAAATAATTGAAATATGTGACAACAGAAAAGATAATTTGTCCTTATTATTAAATCGGGTTATGTACCTGGAGAACATAATTCTCTTATCAATTGGTCCTTCGAGCCGGATCTCAATACCTGCCTCTGTCGTCCCAAGGACCTGCTGAAAACCGTGCACGGGCGGATCCAGGATCCGTAAGACAAAGACMTGACCTCTGAATTGAGGGTTTATTTCAGGCCAGTGTTGAACTGGTACACGACAGAGGTGGTGACGAGATCCAACCTACATTGCTTTTCCCAGTCTACGAGAAGGTCAGTAAATCTTTTTTCACGAATCAGGGGAATTGACGCTTGGGCTACATTCAGAAATATATTTGATTGTTTTTGTGTAGTTTAGGTGTTGATTTTAAATTCCCATAGGGCATTCTTACCTGGTGACCTATCTTTAGAATTTTGTGTAGAGAAARGTTTTAAAGGCAACAAAGTATTCTATGCAAATGGAAGATAGGAATTGGGWGTAGAGCCACCTAGGCAGCAGTAGAAKGGGGACCGTGATGACACCGGATATCTGCAGTACCAAACTAAACTAAAGAATATTGGCAAGAATATAGTAGAGGATCCGTAATGACACGAGGTATCAGTGGCTACCACCAAGACTATCAGTGGACACTACCTATATAAACTAAAGAAGGAAGAAGGGTAACCTAATATAGCGGAGTGAGATACGAGATATTAACGTCAAAAGAACAAGTACACACATAGGGAGTAGTGACATAAGAGATCAGAGTTTAAAAAGACACACACATAGATTGTGCAGGAGAGCAACTATCGTAATTGGATAAGGTTAGCAATTGAGTCAAAATAGGTCTAACTATCCCACGAAAAAAGACACACACATAGATTGTGCAGGAGAGCAACTATAGTAATTGGACAACGGTAAAAAGCGCATACATATATCATAGAAATAGATACACCTAGAGTGAGTTTGAGGATAAGCATAGTAACTACAAGGTTTACTAACAGTGGGTAGTAAATCCTTAAAGGAGGTCCCGGAATTAACGGGAGATGAGAAATATATGCAGGGAAAAGATAAGAGGAACACCTATTTTGGCCAGAAATGGAGGAAAAAGTACGAATTKGACGGACGTTTAAATATAGAAAAACTGGAATCCATGATAAGGCAGATACGTAAGGCATGTGGAGACAAGGCAGATAAACAATGGGCAGAGGGGCTAGATACAGCGAGGGTATGGCTAGCCGAGGCGAGGAAGAGAGCTGAGGGAGAAAAGAAGAAGGAAGATCTAAGTTGCCAGCAACAGAGATTAATAACTCCCACGGCTCCTCTGGAGGTCCCTCATAAGCCTAAATTGTACCCAACCCTGATAGACCAGGCGTGGAGAGAGAATCCCGATGATGAAATAGTGGTGGTGAGACGACGGCAGCCAGTGCTTCCTGTCCCACCCCCACCACTCCCATATGGGAACCTCCTGGAGCCGAGGGAGGGGTAGAGCAGGAGGAGGAAAGGATAGGGCTAGCTGCCCTAGGGAAAGTCAGGAAAGACTTAACCAAACTAGGACGTAGGATGAACAAGCGACCGGATGCAGGGGAAAGAGGTAGAGACAGGGCTTTACCACTCAGAAAGCTGAAGTCGCATAACCAGARCCCAGGGAGGAGAGGAGTAGTAGAGTGGCTGGAAGACGAAGATGAAAGGGAGGCTAGTCAGTATCCTCTAATTGCCTTGCCGAACCCACGGGCTGGGGTTCGGCAACTTATTGAGAAAAGTGGATAGAGACAGTCAAAAGAAARGAGGAGGCCTTAAGGGGAAGGGACCCAAGAGAGAAGGGRAAAAATGGATAGAACCCGAGAACATAAAATGTTACAACTGTAGCCAGTCAGGACATTTGGCTAAGGAGTGTGAGGAACCATGCATGCASTGSGATAAGGTGGGCCACAATCACCGAGACTGTAGAAAGAACATAAAGGATAGGAGAGAGGGTCAAATGCAAGAACAGAGAGAAAAAGGTCAGGCGCCTACAGCCAGACTCAGAGGAGGAATAGAAAAGAAAGGAGATCAGTACCTAATGGTCACTATCGGAGTAACTGTAGATAAGCATAAAGGAGGCTTCAAGGAAACGAGAAGTAAGAAAGATCAGACAGGAACGGAATATTTCATCGCTGCTCTTGGGGAAAGAGCAGGAAAGATTTTAAACAGAAGGGGAAAAACAGATAAACGCTTGGAYCTTTAAATTAGGGCTATTTTCTGGGAATGGTCTCGGTAGTGCGTGCCGGAGTTTTCGACTACAGACAATTAYAATAATAGGGTTGTTCTTGCCTACCACGCGGGAGACTCGGGTTCGCATCTCAGCCTAGGCACTGATAGACTAAAATTCATTCTGATTGTAATTCAAATACTGAGATATTTTRCCGGGAAAGATACAGTTAGCTAGTGTTTGGTTAAGATATAAACTGAAYGTTTTAATAGCTTGTTTAGGTTAAATTGAAAGACTAATTCATTCCAAAATAATAGCGAGGCGATTTCGATGTAATACGTTGGGTTGCCTAAATGATCTGATGGAATAATGTATTGAGACTGGAGTCGTATTTAAATTACTGAATCATAGAAGAGACAGTTACCTAAACCAAATTCTGAATAATAACGGAGAGATACGATAAAGTTGTGCCCATCGGAATGTTTTTATTCTTATGGATTGACTGACATACGTTATAAATTTAGCGAAGTACATGGTACTTTTACATTTTGGAGAGGAGAAATTTGGAAAGTTGGATTTTGCTCTTGCGATAGACTTAAAGCAGAGCTCGGTTTGAGTAGGGGGTATGTTTTAGCCTGAGGGCAGGAATAGGAGAGTTGGTCTGGCAGTACAATTTTKATTGAGAGATGTTGATTGATGTTGTAAGTTCTGTTCAAGATCAAACATTCGTGACCAACTATATTCCTTGGGTTTGGCTTGTTGAACCCRTACTACTGCTGTTGCAGTCAGCCAACAATGATTTGCAATTCGCTGAAATTGCTGCTGCCTGGGAACGGGCTGAGCGCCTGCTGCTGACGTCGCTCACAATGCACTTTTGCAGCCAGGCAATGAGGTTGTGACTGAGAGAGGAAAAATGCGTGCATTATGGCTTTGAGTCACTTTTCAAAAGTTGCTAAAAGTTCCAAATACATTTTTTTTAAAGTAGCTAAATTTGTCAGGGTAGTCGGAAAATATGCTAAATCTAGCAACAAAATGGCTAGGTGGGCATCACTGGTTGGTTGTGGCTCACTGGGCTATATTTGGCTGTATGCGATTCAGGTCCGAATAGTTGAAACGTAAAAGTTTTGTGATAGTTTCTGGTTATTGATTTTTGGTCTGATTGTTTGTTTAGGTAACACCAGGGAATTGGAACCGAACGTTCAAGTGTTCTAACATTATAATCTGTTTCCATTACGTGGAACCATGTTAGGTCGGTAAAGGGGATTGCAGTTTGGGGTAATTATATTTTGCAAAACAAGCTTGGAGCGCACGTTCAATTAAGTATAATGAACCATTGAGGAAATTTAAAACTAATGATTGGAGGGAGTACAATGGAATTATCATTATTATTTGGTTTTGTTTATAGTCTACGTTTGGATTTCTGAATCCGGGTAGTCTGACAAAGTGGTTTTTCTGGGAAAAGGAGTGCTTCATTGTCTTGTCTTTCTTTGGAAATGTTTTCCGGGGCTTGAGGAGATTTCCATTTTCCGAGAGACACGAAATCTTAAAGGGGTACACACATGTGGAATATCAGAAGTTTTATTTTATGAGTTTTAATTAAACACGTGAATTATTTTGATAAGGGAATGTTCTGGGCATCTGGGATACAACATGTAGAAAATGTTTGAGGGGTTTTCTTTAATTTGTATAATATAAATTGAGTAACACGACTGTAAAAGGGTGGTATGACTCTTGACCTCTATCATGACTTTTCCTTTGTGGTCTGATCAGCCTCATGGGAGGGCCATTTGGATAACGAATTTAAGGAAATTTGTGATACTGATTTTAAGGTAAATTGAGTAATTGATCATTATGAACGAGTTTATAGATAGTTCTTTGACATAGTGGTAATTTKAACCAATGAGAAGAAAGAAATGACAGTAGACTTATGTTAAGTATTTAGAATCTAATCCAGACCAACAGGACAGGGATATATGACATCTGTGGTGATTCAGAATGATAGAGAACATCGAGATAACCTTAATCAACCTATGTAATTACTTTAGAGWCCACCACCATCACTGTTCAGACAGTGAGACACTTAGTCAAGATTTGGCAACAACCCATATTTGTTACTGACTGTTATGAGAAAGAGCGACAGACAGATAGGAGAAAGGGCAGACGGAGGAGCCCTCCCCRCAATGCTGAGACCTTGAAGGTTTGGGAGCAGAGAGGAGAAGGTGGGGAAAGGGGGGCCAGGAAATCAGCAAGATAGGAGTGACACAGAATGGGTCACGGTTACTGAGTGGAGACAAAAGGGGAATGAAAGCTTAGTTGGTTTCTAGAAATAAGGTGTTAAACACGGAAACATTGCCCGGAAATTATTTGGCACAACAGGCCGAAAGAGTAGCATTGACTAGGGCCTGTGAAATAAAAAAGGAGAGAAAGGTTACTGTTTACATAGACAAGCACATATACATCTAAGACCATACAAAGCAGCACAGATAACTGTTAAAGTAGATAAGACACTTGACAGAGAATTGTTTAGATTTGCGGCAATATTGATACAAGGGCGGAGCCATGTATCAAAGGGGGGATGGGATAGGACACTTTGTGGCCTATTGGATAATAATAATCAAAATAAAATAAAAATTATATATCGTTCCCAACTTACTTGGCGGACACGATTATGGTAACTGAAATATTAGGTCAAGATATTATCCCTAGAGTTGGTTTACTAGGATCTAGTTCTTTAACTTCTCTAGGATAGGGGGCAGCATTTTCACGTTTGGATGAAAAGCATACCCAAATTCAACTGCCAGCTACTCATCTYCAGAAGATAAGATATGCATATTATTCGTAGATTTGGATAGAAAACACTCTGAAGTTTCTAAAACTGTTTGAATCATGTCTGTGAGTATAACAGAACTTATTTAGCAGGCGAAACCCCAAGGACAAACCATTCATTTTCTTTTTTGAGGTCACTCTCTTTTCAATGGGTTTTCATTGGGAATACAGATTTCTAATTGACCTTCTTGCAGTTCCTACCGCTTCCACTGGATGTCAACACTCTTTAGAAATTGGTTGAGGTTTTTTCCTTTGTGTAAAGAAGAAGTACGGCCATTTTGAACGAGGGTCACTGGAAGTGTACTGTTAGTTAGAGGCGCGTGACCAGAAAGCTAGCTACAGTTTGTTTTATCCTGTATTGAACACAGATCATCCCGTCTTTAATTTTATCGATTATTTACGTTACAAAATACCTAAAGGTGTATTACAAAAGTAGTTTGAAATGTTTTGGCAAAGTTTACAGGTAACTTTTGAGATATTTTGTAGTCACGTTTCACAAGTTGGAACCGGTGTTTTTCTGGATCAAACGCGCCAAATAAATGACATTTTGGATATATATCGACGGAATTAATCGAACAAAAGGACCATTTTGTGATGTTATGGGACATATTGGAGTTGCCAACAACAGAAGCTCGTCAAAGGTAAGGCATGAATTATATTTTTATTTCTGCGTTTTGTGTCGCACCTGCAGGGTTGAAATATGCTTCTCTCTCTTTGTTTACTCTGTTAMTATCCTCAGATAATAGCATTGTTTGCTTTCGCCGAAAAGCCTATTTGAATTCTGACATGTTGGCTGGATTCACAACCAGTGTAGCTTTAATTTGGTATCTTTCATGTGTGATTTTATGAAAGTTWGATTTTTATAGTAATTTATTTGAATTTGGCGCTCTGCATTTTTACTGGCTTTTGGCCAAGTGGGACGTTAGCGTCCCACATATCCCAGAGAAGTTAAATAATGGATGACAATCTAGCTAATCAGACAGAACACATGAGAAGACTGTTTGTTAACCAAACCTGTATGTCCAAGATTTTATGCTCTACAGGTGAATTACAGGAGAAGGTGATTCACTCAATCCAGTCCCTGAGGAGAATAGACGGGAAGCAGCCCCGTTGGGAGGGGCCATACCAAGTACTCCTGGTGACAGCCTTCGCAGTGAGAATAGCTGAAAKAGCTACCTGGGGCATATCACACATTGCAGGAGGGTAAGACACACTGACACTGTCGAACAATCACAGAGTTAGGAGAAGAACCGAAACCAATATGGTTCGGGGGTTACCTCTCTAACGAAGATTCCCTGACCCCRCCCTACCCTCCCTGTGTGCGTTCATAGAAGTGAAAGTAGGGGCTGGCCTCCAGATGATGGGTGGGGCTTTACAGGAGTGCTGATTGGTCAGAGCTGTCTTATCGTGGCAGCCATATTCCTAATACACCATGCCCCATCCGAGAATGCAGAAGGTGGTAACTTGACCCATAGTTTAGACGATGAGGATTTTGTATTAACCTAGCATAAGAGATCACTTGATCTGGATAAACAGGAAGTTAGAGTGGAGATTGGGAAGGATGTCTCAATGGAGTTTTATGTAGGACTATGAGCCATTATGGAATATATCTGTGCAGGTCCCCGTGTAGTTCATGGACACAGGTCATAGCTCACACAGAGAGAGAGGGCTATATGATTCCATAATGGCTCATAGTCCTACATAAAACTCCATTGAGACATCCTTCCCAATCTCCACTCTAACTTCCTGTTTATCCAGATCAAGTGATCTCTTATGCTAGGTTAATACAAAATCCTCATCGTCTAAACTATGGGTCAAGTTACCACCTTCTGCATTCTCGGATGGGGCATGGTGTATTAGGATATGGCTGCCACGATAAGACAGCTCTGACCAATCAGCACTCCTGTAAAGCCCCACCCATCATCTGGAGGCCAGCCCCTACTTTCACTTCTATGAACGCACACAGGGAGGTAGGGCGGGGTCAGGGAATCTTCGTTAGAGAGGTAACCCCCGAACCATATTGGTTTCGGTTCTTCTCCTAACTCTGTGATTGTTCGACATTGTCAGTGTGTCTTACCCTCCTGCAATGTGTGATATGCCCCAGTAGCTATTTCAGCTATTCTCACTGCGAAGGCTGTCACCAGGAGTACTTGGTATGGCCCTCCCAACGGGGCTGCTTCGTCTATTCTCCTCAGGGACTGGATTGAGTGAATCACCTTCTCCTGTAATTCACCTGTAGAGCATAAAATCTTGGACATACAGGTTTGGTTAACAAACAGTCTTCTCATGTGTTCTGTCTGATTAGCTAGATTGTCATCCATTATTTTAACTTCTCTGGATATGTGGGACGCTAACGTCCCACTTGGCCAAAAGCCAGTAAAAATGCAGAGCGCCAAATTCAAAATAAATTACTATAAAAATCAACTTTTCATAAAATCACACATGAAAGATACCAAATTAAAGCTACACTGGTTGTGAATCCAGCCAACATGTCAGAATTCAATAGGCTTTTCGGCGAAAGCAAACAATGCTATTATCTGAGGATAGTAACAGAGTAAACAAAAGAGAGGAAGCATATTTCAAACCTGCAGGTGCGACACAAAACGCAGAAATAAAAATATAATTCATGCCTTACCTTTGACAGCTTCTGTTGTTGGCACTCCAATATGTCCCATACATCACAAAATGGTCCTTTTGTTCGATTAATTCCGTCGATATATATCCAAAATGTCATTTATTTGGCGCGTTTGATCCAGAAAAACACCGGTTCCAACTTGTGAAACGTGACTACAAAAATATCTCAAAAGTTACCTGTAAACTTTGCCAAAACATTTCAAACTACTTTTGTAATACACCTTTAGGTATTTTGTAACGTAAATAATCGATAAAATTAAAGACGGGATGATCTGTGTTCAATACAGATAAAACAAACTGTAGCTAGCTTTCTTGGTCACGCGCCTCTAACTAACAGTACACTTCCAGTGACCCTCGTTTCAAAATGGCCGTACTTCTTCTTTACACAAGGAAAAAACCTCAACCAATTTCTAAAGAGTGTTGACATCCAGTGGAAGCGGTAGGAACTGCAAGAAGGTCAATTAGAAATCTGTATTCCCAATGAAAACCCATTGAAAAAGAGTGACCTCAAAAAAGAAAATGAATGGTTTGTCCTTGGGGTTTCGCCTGCTAAATAAGTTCTGTTATACTCACAGACATGATTCAAACATTTTTAGAAACTTCAGAGTGTTTTCTATCCAAATCTACGAATAATATGCATATCTTATCTTCTGGAGATGAGTAGCTGGCAGTTGAATTTGGGTATGCTTTCATCAAACGTGAAAATGCTGCCCCTATCCTAGAGAAGTTAAAGAACTAGATCCTAGTAAACAACTCTAGGGATAATATCTTGCCCTAATATTTCAGTTACCATAATCGTGTCCGCCAAGTAAGTTGGGAACGATATTAATTTTTATTTTATTTTTTGATTATTATTATCCAATAGGCCACAAGTGTCCTATCCCATCCCCCCTTTGATACATGGCTCCGCCCTTGTATCAATATTGCCGCAAATCTAAACAATTCTCTGTCAAGTGTCTTATCTACTTTAACAGTTATCTGTGCTGCTTTGTATGGTCTTAGATGTATATGTGCTTGTCTATGTAAACAGTAACCTTTCTCTCCTTTTTTATTTCACAGGCCCTAGTCAATGCTACTCTTTCGGCCTGTTGTGCCAAATAATTTCCGGGCAATGTTTCCGTGTTTAACACCTTATTCTAGAAACCAACTAAGCTTTCATTCCCCTTTTGTCTCCACTCAGTAACCCGTGACCCATTCTGTGTCACTCCTATCTTGCTGATTTCCGCCCCCCTTTCCCCACCTTCTCCTCTCTGCTCCCAAACTTCAAGGTCTCAGCATTGTGCGGGAGGGCTCCTCCGTCTGCCCTTTCTCCTATCTGTCTGTCGCTCTTTCTCATAACAGTCAGTAACAAATATGGGTTGTTGCCAAATCTTGACTAATGTGCTCACTGTCTGAACAGTGATGGTGGTGTCTCTAAAGTAATTACATAGGTTGATTAAGGTTATCTCGATGTTCTCTATCATTCTGAATCACCACAGATGTCATATATCCCTGTCCTGTTGGTCTGGATTAGATTCTAAATACTTAACATAAGTCTACTGTCATTCTTTCTTCTCATTGGTTCAAATTACCACTATGTCAAAGAACTATCTATAAACTCGTTCATAATATCAATTACTCAATTTACCTTAAATCAGTATCACAAATTTCCTTAAATTCGTTATCCAAATGGCCCTCCCATGAGGCTGATCAGACCACAAGGAAAAGTCATGATAGAGGTCAAGAGTCATACCACCCTTTTACAGTCGTGTTACTCAATTTATATTATACAAATTAAAGAAACCCCTCAAACATTTTCTACATGTTGTATCCCAGATGCCAGAACATTCCCTTATCAAAATAATTCACGTGTTTAATTAAAACTCATAAATAAAACTTCTGATATTCACATGTGTGTACCCCTTTAAGATTTCGTGTCTCTCGGAAAATGGAAATCTCCTCAAGCCCCGGAAAACATTTCCAAAGAAAGACAAGACAATGAAGCACCCCTTTTCCCAGAAAAACCACTTTGTCAGACTACCCGGATTCAGAAATCCAAACGTAGACTATAAACAAAACCAAATAATAATGATAATTCCATTGTACTCCCTCCAATCATTAGTTTTAAATTTCCTCAATGGTTCATTATACTTAATTGAACGTGCGCTCCAAGCTTGTTTTGCAAAATATAATTACCCCAACTGCAATCCCCTTTACCGACCTAACATGGTTCCACGTAATGGAAACAGATTATAATGTTAGAACACTTGAACGTTCGGTTCCAATTCCCTGGTGTTACCTAAACAAACAATCAGACCAAAATCAATAACCAGAAACTATCACAAAACTTTTACGTTTCAACTATTCGGACCTGAATCGCATACAGCAATATAGCCAGTGAGCCACAACCAACCAGTGATGCCCACCTAGCCATTTTGTTGCTAGATTTAGCATATTTTCCGACTACCCTGACAAATTTAGCTACTTTAAAAAAAATGTATTTGGAACTTTTAGAACTTTTGAAAAGTGACTCAAAGCCATAATGCACGCATTTTTCCCTCTGAATGACACAAACAATTTCTTCTGTCCCACTCTCAGTCACAACCTCATTGCCTGGCTGCAAAAGTGCATTGTGAGCGACGTCAGCAGCAGGCGCTCAGCCCGTTCCAGGCAGCAGCAATTTCAGCGAATTGCAAATCATTGTTGGCTGACTGCAACAGCAGTAGTATGGGTTCAACAAGCCAACCCAAGGAATATAGTTGGTCACGAATGTTTGATCTTGAACAGAACTTACAACATCAATCAACATCTCTCAATAAAATTGTACTGCCAGACCAACTCTCCTATTCCTGCCCTCAGGCTAAAACATACCCTACTCAAACCGAGCTCTGCTTTAAGTCTATCGCAAGAGCAAAATCCAACTTTCCAAATTTCTCCTCTCCAAAATGTAAAAGTACATGTACTTCGCTAAATTTATAACGTATGTCAGTCAATCCATAAGAATAAAAACATTCCGATGGGCACAACTTTATCTATCTCTCCGTTATTATTCAGAATTTGGTTTAGGTAACTGTCTCTTCTATGATTCAGTAATTTAAATACGACTCCAGTCTCAATACATTATTCCATCAGATCATTTAGGCAACCCAACGTATTACATCGAAATCGCCTCGCTATTATTTTTGGAATGAATTAGTCTTTCAATTTAACCTAAACAAGCTATTAAAACGTTCAGTTTATATCTTAACCAAACACTAGCTAACTGTATCTTTCCGGTAAAATATCTCAGTATTTGAATTACAATCAGAATGAATTTTAGTCTATCAGTGCCTAGGCTGAGATGCGAACCCGAGTCTCCCGCGTGGTAGGCAAGAACAACCCTATTATTGTAATTGTCTGTAGTCGAAAACTCCGGCACGCACTACCGAGACCATTCCCAGAAAATAGCCCTAATTTAAGGTCCAAGCTTTATCTGTTTTTCCCCTTCTGTTTAAAATCTTTCCTGCTCTTTCCCCAAGAGCAGCGATGAAATATTCCGTTCCTGTCTGATCTTTCTTACTTCTCGTTTCCTTGAAGCCTCCTTTATGCTTATCTACAGTTATCCGATAGTGACCATTAGGTACTGATCTCCTTTCTTTTCTATTCCTCCTCTGAGTCTGGCTGTAGGGCGCCTGACCTTTTTCTCTCTGTTCTTGCATTTGACCCTCTCTCCTATCCTTTATGTTCTTTCTACAGTCTCGGTGATTGTGGCCCACCTTATCCCCTGCTTGCATGGTTCCTCACACTCCTTAGCCAAATGTCCTGACTGGCTACAGTTGTAACATTTTATGTTCTCGGGTTCTATCCATTTTTCCCCTTCTCTCTTGGGTCCCTTCCCCTTAAGGCTCCTCTTTTCTTTTGACTGTTCTCTATCCACTTTTCTTCATAAGTTGCCGAACCCAGCCCGTGGTTCGGCAAGGGCAATTAGAGGATACTGAACTAGCCTCCCTTTCATCTTCGTTTCAGCCACTTATCTACTCCTCTCCTCCCTGGGTCTCTGGTTATGCGACTTCAGCTTTCTGAGTGGTAAAGCCCTGTCTCTACCTCTTTCCCCTGCATCCGGGTCGCTTGTTCATCCTACGTCCTAGTTTGGTAAGTCTTTCCTGACTTTCCTAGGGCACTAGCCTATCCTTTCCTCTCCTGCTCTACCCTCCTCGGCTCCAGGAGGTTCCCATATGGGAGTGGTGGGGGTGGGCAGGAAGCACTGGCTGCCGTCGTCTCAACACCACTATTTCATCATCGGGATTCTCTCTCCACGCCTGGTCTATCAGGGTTGGGTACAATTTAGGCTTATGAGGGACCTCCAGAGGAGCCGTGGGAGTTATTAATCTCTGTTGCTGGCAAACTTAGATCTTCCTTCTTCTTTTCTCCCTCAGCTCTCTTCCTCGCCTCGGCTAGCCATACCCTCGCTGTATCTTAGCCCCTCTGCCCATTGTTTATCTGCCTGTTCTCCACATGCTTACGTATCTGCCTTATCATGGATTCCAGTTTTTCTTATATTTTAAACGTCCGTTCACAATTCGTACTATTTTCCTCCATTTCTGGCAAAATAGTGTTCCTCTATATCCCCTTGCATATTTCTCATCTTCCCCGTTATACCGGGACCTCCTTTAAGGATTTACTACCACTGTTATG
>NW_019943742.1:98207-111952 GCF_002910315.2 Salvelinus sp. IW2-2015 | reverse complement strand
ATATATCTGTGCAGGTCCCCGTGTAGTTCATGGACACAGGTCATAGCTCACACAGAGAGAGAGGGCTATATGAATCCACATACCCAGTATGGAAGAAGATAGAGTGTAGTGAAGGTAAGGGTTTCAGGTGATACCCTAGTGCCATTCCAGGAAGAAGAGGTTAGGGCAGGTGATATCTCTATAGTCAGCCAGAATACAAGCAGAGCCCCTGACAAAACAGATACTGACAGTGGAGTCGTCCAGAGCCAAGGGCCGGTGCGGATAGTGCAGGCGAAAGAGCTGAAGGAAGTGGTTGAGGTGGAAACTGGTTATGGGGATTCTAACCTATGGTTAGAATGGATTTAGTATACAGCCAGATCAGTAGCGAGAGAAGAATGTTATGCCTGCGCCACAGCAAAACCTCAGCTGACCACCATTCCCTTTCCATTTGATGGAATTGATTCACCCAGGGGAATGGCCTGTATGGTAAAGCTGTTCATGAAGGCAAGGAAGCCAAACAATGAAAGTTGCATTGATCTGCATTATCTGTATKTGCCCAGGACATCCAGACTTCCCCCTTTCACAGTTACAGGAGGACATTATTATTGTATGGCTCGATACATCACACACGGATAGGACGTAGGGGAAGTAAGGACATGCAATAGGACAGAGAATGTTACAACTGATGAGACTATGAGGGATCTGACAGGCTGGTTGAGCTCCGGGGATTTCAGTGAGACACCATCTGGTGGTTGTGTGGGGGAATGCACCCTCATCCAACACCATAACATAGTGTTGGCAAGACGGGAAAAAAGAAGCTCCCCATCTGGGTCTTTTGACGATAGAGTATATTCTATTGATAATATTGGGGTCCCACGGGGGGTTGCCAGACTAGTTTAAAGCAAGACATCAGATCTTAGCAGGATTAGAGTCAAGCATTTTCTGGTGGTCCACTCTCAATAAGAATGTGGATCAGATAAATKATATCTATTATAATCAACAGCGCTTCATCAATTATACTAGAGATGCAATAAAAGGATTGGCAGAATAGAATAGCATTGGATATGTTACTAGCTGAGAAGGGAGSGGTCTGCGTGATATTTGGAACAATGTGCTGTACCTTCATCCCAAATAACACAGCTCCAGACGGATCAGTGACCRAGGMCCTGGCTGGTTTAACCACATGAGCTCACGAATTGGCAGAGAACTCTGGGGTAGATAATGCTCTAACAAATTGGTTTGATAGTATGTTTAGGAAATGGAAAAATGTCATAATCACTGTGTTGTGGGCAACCTTCACCTGTATGAGTGTTTTGGTTCTGTGTGGGTGTTGGTTTGGTCCCCGGTGTGAAAGTTTTGCTTATCAGGACTCTGGAGAGGTCAATGACGCAACAGATGGTGAGGTACGGACCGATTTCGAGCTCCRGCCTGTGTGATGACGAATACGGGCCTCCAGGCCTAGGAGATGGCTCCGTTTCTTTTAACTACGAGGAGCCAATGTTGGATGAGACTATTTTTGAGGGTTAAGACTGTTTTTTTATGAAGATTGTAATAAAAACCGAAACAGGAAGTGTTAGGATACCTAATGTAGGCCTATAACTGTCATTGATGGATAAGGAATGAAAATACACATATTGGTTTTGGGAGATTGATTTTGAGTGACATTGACAATATTAATATAAATAGATGCTGTCATTTTTTGTAGTTAATGTTTAGGCAATAATTAAAAGGATTCCACCCTGTCACTGTAAAACATGTAAAATGTGTTTGAATCATAGCTGACAAGGAACTTTGGCAGACAACTTATGACCACTGTGAATCTGATAGCAGGGAAGGAGGCTCCCACCCAGAGAGGGGAGAAACCGTTGGGCTTGCAATAGATGGGTAACATATAGCAGGATATGATTAGCAATGTATTGGTATGATATATTCTTGTAACAATTGTATGGAATTGATTAGAATGTATAAAATCATAATCAATAAATGTGTAGTCCTAGTCCGAATTAGGGTAAAGACCATATGTCTTTATGGTATTAAACACAGACTGTCTGAGCTCGGTGCCGACCTGACTAGAGATTTGGGAGAGAACGGGGAGTACGTCTCAAGGACAAGGTCACTAATCTCTGCGGCTGGGTAGTGAGTGTGCGTAGCGACATTGTGTGCGTCTGTTTGTCTGTATGTGTGTGCGTTCACTCTCCTCCAATTTGTCCAATAACTCCTCGGTCTCTGACTCACACAACTTCGCCGACCACCCAGTGTTTCCCCCCCAAATAAATATTCGGAGGCGGCTTCTTTGGCTTGGTCGTGGCCGCGAACCCGGCGTTGTCGCTCTCCTTCCTTCACCACTTGCGTCTGCTTCCATGGAAGGCTTTTCGTCTCCTGCCATTATCTCCTCCCAATCCAGGATGTCTTTACCTCCTGGATATCCTCCAGGAGCACACAATAGGAAAATGGCTACATAATGTGATTCCCCAATCAGAGACAACGATAAACAGCCTGCCTCTGATTGGGAACCATACTAGGCCAACATAAAAATATAATACACCTAGATGACCCACCCTAATCACACCCCGACCTAACCAACATAGAGAATAAAAGCTCTCTATGGTCAGGGCGTGACAGTTGTAACGATTCTCTAGCTCTTCCTCCTCCTCGGACGAGGGAGAGGAGAGAGGGATCAGAAGACCAATGTGCCGCGAGGTATGATGACATGAGTTTTAATAAAGTAAGACGAAACACAAACACTTTAACAGACTACAAAACAACAAAACGATGTAGACAGACCTGACTTGAGAACTTACAATAGACGAAGAACGCACGAACAGGAACAGACTACATACATGAACGACAAACGAAACAAGTCCCTGTTGTAACGAATACAGACACGCGATACAACCACCCACAACAAACAATGTGAAACAAACCTCCCTATATATGGTTCTCAATTAGAGGAAAACGTAAAACACCTGCCTCTGATTGAGAGCCATACAAGGTCAATTAAACCTGACACTTAACATAGAAACAAACACAGACTGCCCACCCAGCTCACGTCCTGACCCACTAAACACAACTATACAAAAGGAAAACAAGGTCAGGAACTGACATTACCCCCCCCCAAGATGCGGGACTCCGGCCGCAAAACTCAACCTCAAGGGGAGGGTGGTGGGGCATCTGTCCACGGTGGCGGCTCCGGCTCCGGACGCTGTCCCACCCCACCATAGTCACTCCCGCTTCCATATCCCCTCCAATGACCACCCTCCAACTAAACCCACCTAAATTAAGGGGCATCACCGGATAAGGGGCAGCACCGGGATAAGGGGCAGCACCGGGCTGAGGGACGGCAGCTCCGGGCTGAGGGAACGGCAAGCTCCGGACTGAGGGGAGGCAGCTCCGGACTGAGGGGCGGCAGCTCCGGACTGAGGGGCGGCAGCTCCGGACTGAGGGCGGCAGCTCCGGACTGGGGCGGCAGCTCGGACTGAGGGGCAGCACCGGACTGGCTGGCTCTGGCGGAATCCTGGCTGGATGACGGCTCTGGCGGATCCTGGCTGGATGACGGCTCTCTGGCGGATCCTGGCTGGATGACGGCTCTGGCGGATCCTGGCTGGATGACGGCTCTGGCGGATCCTGGCTGGATACGGCTCTGGCGGATCCTGGCTGGATGACGCTCTGGCGGATCCTGGCTGGCGGAAGGCTCTGGCTGGTCATGGCTGGCGGAAGGCCTCTGGCTGGTCATGGCTGGCGAAGGCTCTGGCTGGTCATGGCTGGCGGAAGGCTCTGGCTGGTCATGGCTGGCGGAAGGCTCTGGCTGGTCATGGCTGGCGGAAGGCTCTGGCATGCTGAAGGCGCTGATCCTGTCTGGCGGAAGGCTCTGGCTGATCCTGTCTGGCGGAAGGCTCTGGCTGATCCTGTCTGGCGGAAGGCTCTGGCTGACCCTGTCTGGCGGAAGACTTTGGCTGCTCCTGTCTGGCGGAAGCTCTGGCGGCTCCTGTCTGGCGGAAGGCTCTAGCGGCTCCTGTCTGGCGGACGGCTCTGAAGGCTCATGGCAGACGGCGGCTTTGCAGGCTCATGGCAGACGGGCGGCTTTGAAGGCTCAGTCCAGACGGGCAGTTCATGCGGGCGCTTGGCAGACGGACAGTTCAGACGGCGTTGGGCAGACGGGCAGTTCAGGCGCCGCTGGGCAGACGGCCAGCTCTGACGCTCGGGACAAACGGGCAGCTCTGACAGCTCGGGACAGACGGGCAGTTCTGGGCAGACTGGCAGACCTGTAGGGAGGAGACGGAGAGACAGCCTGGTGCGTGGGCTGCCACAGGACCCACCAGGCTGGAGAGACCTACAGGAGGCTTGATGTTAAAAGGCACCTGAAGGACCGGGCTGTGAGGGAGCACTGGAGCTCTGGTGCGCAGCCTTGGCACCACTCCCCCAGGCTGGAGAACTACTCCAGCCCGTACCCTCCAGAGTGCAGGCACAGGTTGAACCGGGCTGTGGATGAGCACTGGAGATCTAGTGCCTACTACGCCGCACCTCTCCCTTAGGCTCCACTCCCACATTTGCCCGGTACGAGCGAAGCGTAGGCATAGGACGCACTGCACCCTCCCAGCGCCCCAGAGACACAGCACGCAGAGCCGGCGCAGGATACCCTGGACCGAAACTGCGTACCGGAGACCAGACGTGCTGAGCAGGCACAATACGCCCCGGCTGGATGCCCACACTCACACAACACTTTCGGGGGGCTGCCCTATAGCACACCGGGCTATGGGCACGCACTGGCGACACCGTGCGCTTAACCGCATAACACGGTGCCTGACCAGTGACGCGTTGCTTATAATAAGCACGAGGAGTGCGCTCAGGTCTGCTACCTGGCTTAGCCACACACCTCTCTAGCCCCCCCAAAAAAAATTATGGGGCTGCCTCTCGTACCTGTCGCGCTGCCTTGCTGCCTCCTCATATCGCCGCCGCTCAGCTTTCGCTTTCTCCAGCTCAGCTTTGGGGGCGGCGATACTCCCCAGCCTGTGCCCAGGGTCCTTCTCCGTTCAAGATCTCCTCCCATGTCCAGGAGTCCTGGGATTTCTGCAGTTGCTGTCGCTGCCCTTCTCCCCGCTGCTTGATCCTTGTTAGGTGGGTGGTTCTGTAACGATTCTCTAGCTCTTCCTCCTCCTCGGACGAGGAGAGGAGAGAGGGATCAGAAGACCAATGTGCAGCGAGGTATGATGACATGAGTTTTAATAAAGTAAGACGAAACACAAACACTTTAACAGACTACAAAAAACAACAAACGATGTAGACAGACCTGACTTGAGAACTTACAATAGACGAAGAACGCACGAACAGGAACAGACTACATACATGAACGACAAACGAAACAGTCCCGTGTGGTAACGAATACAGACACGCGATACAACCACCCACAACAAACAATGTGAAACAACCTCCCTATATATGGTTCTCAATCAGAGGAAAACGTAAAACACCTGCCTCTGATTGAGAGCCATACAAGGTCAATTAAACCTGACACTTAACATAGAACAAACACAGACTGCCCACCCAGCTCACGTCCTGACCCACTAAACACAACTATACAAAAGGAAAACAAGGTCAGGAACGTGACAACAGTTAGTGCGTACGGCCCAGTACATCACTGAGGCCAAGCTTCCTGCCATCCAGAACCTCTATACCAGGTGGTGTCAGAGGAAGGCCCTAAAAATTCTCAAAGACTCCAGCCACCCTAGTCATAGACTGTTCTCGCTGCTACCGCACGGCAAGCGGTACCGGAGCACCAAGTCTAGGTCCAAAATGCTTCTTAACAGCTTCTACCCCCAAGCCATAAGGCTCCTGAACAGCTAATCAAAGGGCTACCCAGACCCCTCTTTTACGCTGCTGCTACTCTCTGTTWATTATCTATGCATAGTCACTTTAACTTTACCTACATGTACATATTACCTAAATTACCTCGACTAACCAGTGCCCCCGCACATTGACTCTGTAACAGTACCCCCTRTATATAGCCTCGCTATTGTTATTTTACTGCTGCWGTKGAATTATTTGTTACTTTTATTTTCTGTTTAACTTATCTCATTTTTACTGAACACTTATTTTTTTCTTAAAACTTCGTAAAGCATTTTTGGTTAAGGGCTTGTAAAGAAGCATTTCACTGTAAGGYCCACTACACCTGTTGTATTCGGCACATGTGACAAATAACATTTGATTTGATTTTAATTTGACAGTCAKTGTAATTACAGTGCAATGTGCCAAAGTAATGTGATCACAAGTGTTGTTGCTGTTTTGCACTGATAGACTACCCTATATTTAACCTCATTACAGACCACGCTAGTCAAATTCTTGGAAGTTCATGGTCTGCCTTTTCGTGCACACACAAACACACACATACGCGCACACACACACACACTAATAGTACATGATGACATAATAGCTGTGTTCTTGGAAATGGTTCATAACAATAATATGTGACCCTGAACTGTGGCTGTTGTTMGAAAGGGTTCACAACAATATGTTTGCAGCAAATGTTTCCCATACGCCTCGGTGTGTAAGGTAGAGGTAGGCAGCTCTGGTCCTGGAGAGTCACCGTGTATAACGGTCTTCCTTCTTTCCTGTAAATCAATGACTCATTTCTACCTGGGAAACCAGGTGTGTGAACCTGAGTAATCAATATGAAAGGTTCCGTCAGCAATAGGTGTTCAATGGTCATTTCAAKTGATTCTATTGTTTGTGTACAATGTCTGTCTGCGGCTCACTAGGATCCCTGGTCTAAAAGGTTTTTAATAATGTGTTGATTCATTGACGTGGGTTAATTCATGTGTTCCTGTTATTCGGATGTAAAGGGGTTACTGTTACCTAGGAGATGATAATCGGAAGTAGGCCATAGAAATCCCCCTGCCTCTCTCACACACCAACATGCACGGGGCATTCATCTATGTCACACACACACACACACACACACACACATCCACGTTACACACACACATGCGTTCACACACACACACCTATACGGGTACTCCCACCGCCTAAGTGGATGGGGACATGTGGTTGTGCTTTGATCAATGTTTGTGCAATAGGCTTCTCTGGTAGAATGATCAGAGTGGGTTTTTCTTTGAATGATTCTCTTTCAACTGTTCCGTCTTCCCTACCTAGTTCCATTCACACCTCTCTTCTGTCCCTGTTTTCTGTACCTCTTGCCTCATCCTGTTTTTTTGTGCCTTACTGTGAATGAAAAACTGCAGAAAACAGTGAATGAAACCCGTCAGTGCATAGCTGCGGGAAGYAGGGGTTGCTGGGGTGCTGCATGTCCCCCTGWAAAATCAACAATAAAAAAATATTACGAAATGTTCTTTTTTTGTTTTTGAAAAACAATAAAATCGTCACAAAAGTAGTGCACTGGGCCTTTAATAGTCCTGTATTAGTGGACTGTTATATCTGTCTGCAGTGCCAACGCGGGMAAAAAGGTTTTGACAAAACATTTGCAAATAAATGTACGGCTATGCGTCAGTGTATTGAGTGAAGTAGGTTTACTGTTGTCCCTGTCTTTTTCCTGTATACTTGATGTAATGAGGATTACCAGGAATCAACACCCCTCTGTAAATGAAGAGTAMGGCCTTTGTAGTGAACACATGATTATTTTATCAAATGTGAACAGGCACACATGAGTCCTCATCATCACAGTATTGCATTGAAGCCATTAAAAAAGACATCCCATCCCCCACCATAATCCAGGACTGAGACCTTGAGGCCTGGATGTGAATAACTCTGTGTAACAGAGGCAGATCATACCGGGTAAACTCACCTCACAGCTTGAAATGTCACCAATAGCGCCACTTGAATCAGATTATTTTCAGAGGCGCAACTGGTTTGCACGTTATCAAGCAGGTAGTCACTTGTGTTTGCAATCAGAGGACCACTGATTTGAGTGCAGTAAGGGGACAGGGACAGTGGAGGAAGTGAAACTGCATTGTAGGAAATAACATCTATCATAGCAACTACAAATCAACACAAAGACAAGTGCTCACTTTAGCAATGTACAATTATAGCCACATTTATTAATTACAAGSAGATTACCTTTACACTACTCTACTACGATCATCACCATCATCATCACCATCATCCCCGTCATCTTCGTCTCAATGTTTTGCCTTTACATCATACACACATTTACAACAAAATGCATACACAAATTGATGAACAGAAACTGTTAAAGTRGTTCACGACAAAATAAAAATACATGTCTAGCATTATTGTCTTTTTTAGGAGATACTTCTCAAAATACTGTTCATTATCACAAGTGTTTTTTTACTCAGTAGTGTTACCGTACTAAAAGTGCACACAGTCTATTCAATAACAGACAGCTTTGTATAGTACAATGGCAATTTACACAATGATGCATTTCACACATTCAACATCAAAACAAGGCAAACCAATTCAAAAGGCACAGGACTCCCACATCAACAACAATCGTCTTTATAGAAACCAAGTTGTACTTGTTGACACTTTATAATGTGATTCTTCACTTTAAAATGATTCAAGGCCCAGTGCAGTCAAAAACGACATCTTTCTGTCTTTTATTTATATTTCTACACTATGAGGTTGGAATAATACTGTGAAATTGTGAAAATTATGATAATGCCCTTTTAGTGTAACAGCTGTAGTGCTGAGTGATTAGTGCTTTTTAAGGTTGGTTCGGYTTCGATCATAAAAAAAATAATCACGGTTTTTGATTTCGGTTTCGATWWTTTTTTWAAACATGAAATATATTATGAAATAATGACTTTAGAGCTTTTTAATGGAAATTCTAAAACCAAAAATAGTGAACATTCAATTGCCAAAACATTGAACATATTCCATTCTCTGTCAGGTCCACGTCGAACATCAGAATAATAGGAAATTACTATGACATAATAAAATATTCAGTTGTGTATATTACTTMGTTTTTATTTAATTACTTTATTATTTTTCATTCCTTAAAGTAATCATCTCAGTTCAGGCAGTAGTAGTCAGCCAGCCAGGCCATCTAACGTTATGTGCTCCCCATACTGTATTGTCTTTAGTCATCCTATTTAGCTAGCCTGCCTAAGTACAGAGCTGTCTGACAAAATCATTTTATTAGTTCTTAAAAGTAGATAAACTATACTTTCACGAACTGTCCCTGACCCTCTCGTTGTTATGTTATGCACATTCCTCTCTCATGCGGTCTTATGCGTTCTGTGTGTATACATAGCAGGCGTARAAGATCTGTATACAATGACGAGATGCTCATGTCTATGCCCAAACAATGGGAGTCGTTGTCCCAAAGGCGKGAAGGCAGGCAACAAGCTTAAAAAAAGAAAAGATTAACCTTTATTTATACAAATCCAAAATAAACCCATCGAAACGWATTGGGTTTATCTTGGACAGATTTTGGTGAGAGTGAAACCTCTCGCTTCACCTCTTCCTCTGATCCGTCTCGAGCCGGGAAAAACTGGCGCAATGAGTTGTGGTTATTGTAGTTAATTACCACATTTCTGCGCTGAACTAGGTCGAATATTTGCTTAATGAAAACTACAACTCCCTCCAGCCCAGCGTCCCACATAGCTCTTTGACTTGATTTCTCAGATTTCTCTCAAGAGTATCGGCACGTTGGGTTCACTTTTTTTTTTACTAAATACAATTCAGGTAATTGAACCCACGTTGGTCAATCAGTTGTTTAATAACCAAAAATAAAATGTTGKTTAATCGCTCAGCACTAAAGAGCCGTTCGATTTTTTTTTTTTTTCAGTCGGTTTTAGTGGGATGGAGTTTTGGTCTGCCTGGTGACATCACCAGGTGTTAAATTATTTAATAGATCAATAAGAAAGCGTTCCAAAACTCTCTGCCAATAACAGCTAGTTTTTAGTTTCYCCCTCCCCACTCAGACCACTCCCAGAAGGTCCCAGCAAAATTCTTGCTTGAGAAATTACTTTTGCTAATAATACATTTTTGTTTCTTTTTGACAATTTTTATTTAAAACAATTACAGTAAGCTATTTCATTTTTACCCAGAATTGATTTGATATTGAGATAAAAACGGCTGCATTGGACCTTTAATCAATTGAAATAAGTTTTCCAATATCAGACATGATACATGTGGTGTATGTATAGTACTGTACAGATTGGAAACTAAAAAACATCATATGGGKCTTTGATTGACAGTTTAGTTAAGTATGACGTCACATATCAAAAGAGGTATGGACCAATAGTGTTCAAGATCCCGTAAAGGGTGGTRATCTCAATATTTTACACAGACATGAAATTACCTTCAATAGTTTGATTTAGAAATTAAAATCTACCACTCCCATGTTGCAAACTTTATCTGTGGTGGCTGTCTTAGGCAATAATTACTTGCCAAAGAAGGAGTAAAACCATTGAATAAACAGTTGGGACATGTAGAAGTGTGATCACAAAACTGTGTCTAGGGTCTAAATGTAATGTAGTAACCGCTCCAACAGGTGAAAGGACTGGGACATCATTTTAGTGTCTTCTGTTAATGGGTCAAGTGTGTGTGTGTGTGTGTGTGTGTGTGTGTGTGTGTGTGTGTTGTGTTGTGTTGTTTTGTGTGTGTGTGTGTGTGTGTGTGTGTGTGTGTGTGTGTGTGTGTGTGTGTGTGTGTGTGTGTGTGTGTGTGTGTGTGTGTGTGTGTGTGTGTGTGTGTGTGTGTGTGTGTGTGTGTGTGTGTGTGTGTGTGTTTGTTAACAATTTCAGTCATTGGTAAGGGGCAGTGATATAGTCATGTTGCTTTTCATCTCATATCAACACCTGTAGTTTATCACTTGTACTGTACAAACAATGTCATCTCATCCATAGTAACATTTTGCAGTTTCAGTTTGAGTTCATTTTACATTTATGTTATGTATTTTCTGCTAACATGTTCAATTGGTAAAGAACATAAAGATACATGATTTACTCTTTCTTCCATCCCTTTATCCTCATCACCCTGCTTACATCCCTCACCCCCTCCCTGGCAGGATTAAACATAAACAATTTAACAATATAGAACCTAATGTGTCAAAAATATTTTTAAAAATGAAAGAATAAATCTAGAAAATAAGTACGTCTTGGCCAGGTCAAAACAGGATAAAAACAGTAGAGTAGGCCTACTTTGGAAAGGACAAAATAAAACCAGAAATCCAACCAGAAATCCTTCAGTGCTTGGGGGTTAGAAGAGAATAGAAGAGTTAGTTCTGTAGAAAGCCTTCAGTGCAAAATATACATGAGGAGGGATTCTTCATTTTAAATAAAGATTGTGTCCACRGTGTTTGGACAAGAAGTTCAATTTACCATGACTTTACTTTACTTGGGACAATGTGAAGTGCAAACACTTCACATTGCAGTGCCAATGTCATAATGATACTATTAATTACCATCTAAGTGCACAGTGAAATCAAAACATTGGCACCACTGACCGACCTGCACTTGGTCAACATTGTGGGAACCTAATCTAACACCTAATAATTTTTCTTGTTTAAAAAGTAGGAACATATTAAAAACATAAAAAAGAAAGTATTCTGTCTGTGCAATAGTTCAAGTAAGTAACTTTGTTTCTGCGCATAGTTAGTGCCTAGTCAAAAATACCCATATCCTGTACCAAAAGATCCACACCGCTCCAGGGGAAAACAACAAAACACACAAATACAAAACAAKTATTTACATATCTGAATAGAACTACAGAGTAGGTACTCCCTACTACTGGTCCAGGGTCAGACATTGTTTGAACCCCTACTGGTTAAAGTTAGGCTTGAGCGCAGGGTAATCTGTTCCTAGATCTGTGCTTAGAGTGGCAATTTCCACCTCGAGCCAGAACGACCAACCAGAACTGTCCAGTTCAGAGGAAGGGGAGGGGTTTAGTCTCTAAAGGGGTGTCTCAAAGACTCTGGATGTGTCTGAAATGGCAGCCTATAATGCACTACACTTATATGAGACTCTGGCCAAAAGTAGTGCACTATAGACAGTAGGGAATAGGGTGGCATTTCAGATTTGTCCTAAAGGGGCGTGTCAAACACTCTTTCCGACGAGTCTTCTGTATCGTCCTCCGACTGTGACTTGTGGTTGAGCCTCTCGGTCGTCGAAGAGACAGACAGGTTGCCATGGGGACTGTCGTCGCTAAACTTGGCCTTGCTGCTGTAATGGACAAACTCCTGGATCTCTAGAGGCAACCGTCTGAACTTGTCCTGGTACTCCTGGTTGGTCCAGCTCACTCTGCAGCTACATGGAGAGGAGAGATCAGAGTATGGGTCTATAGGTAGCTATGTGGAGAGGAGATAGTATGGGTCTATAGGTAACTATATGGAGAGGAGAGATCAGAGTATGGGTCTATAGGTAGCTATAGGGAGAGGAGAGATCAGATATGGTCTATAGGTAGCTATATGGAGAGGAGATAGTATGCGGTCTATAGGTAGCTATATGGAGAGGAGAGATAGTATGGGTCTATAGGTAGCTATAGGAGAGGAGAGATCAGAGTATGGGTCATAGGTAGCTATATGAGAGGAGATGAGTATGGGTCTATAAGGTAGCTATATGGAGGAGAGATAGTATGGGCTATAGGTAGCTATAGGAGAGGAGAGATCAGAGTATGGGTCTATAGGTAGCTATATGAGAGAGAGATTAGTATGGGTCTATAGGTAGCTATATGGAGAGGAGATCAGAGTATGGGTCTATAGGTAGCTATATGGAGAGGAGAGATCAGAGTATGGGTCTATAGGTAGCTATATGGAGAGGAGATCAGTATGGGTCCTATAGGTAGCTTATTGGAGAGGAGAGATCAAAGTATGGGTCTATAGTAGCTATATGGAGAGAGAGAGAGTATGGGGTCTATAGGTATAGCTATATGGAGAGGAGAGATCAGAGTATGGGTCTATAGGTAGCTATTATGGAGAGGGAGATGAGTATGGGTCTATGGTAGCTATATGGGGAGGAGAGACAGAGTATGGGTCTATAGGTAGCTATATGGAGAGGGAGATAGTATGGGTCTATAGTAGCTTATGGAAGAGGAAGATCATAGTATGGGTCTATAGTAGCTATGATTAGGAGGAGAACAGAGTATGGGTCTTATAGGTAGCTATAGGTGAGGAGAGATCAGAGTATGGGTCTATAGGTAGCTATGTGGAGAGGAGAGATAGTAGGGGTCTATAGGTAGCTATATGGATGAGAGGAGAGATCAGAGTATGGGTCTATAGGTAGCTATAGTGGAGAGGAAGAGATCAGAGTAGGGTCTATAGGTAGCTATATGGAGAGGAGAGATCAGAGTATGGGTCTATAGGTAGCTATATGGAGAGGAGATAGTATGGGTCTATAGGTAGCTATATGGGAGAGGAGAACAGAGTATGGGTCTATAGGTAGCTTATTGAGAGGAGAAGTCAGAGTAGGGTCTATAGGTAGCTATATGGAGAGAAGAGATCAGAGTATGGGTCTATAGGTAGCTATATGGAGAGGGAGATAGTATGGCGTCTATAGGTAGCTATATGGAAGGAGGAGATATCAGAGTATGGGTCTATAGGTAGCTATGATGGAGAGGAGAGATCAGGAGTTAGGGTCTATAGGTAGCTGTATGGAGAGGGAGATAGTATGGGTCTATAGGTAGCTATATGGAGAGGGAGATCAGAGTATGGGATCTATAGGTAGCTAATGTGAAGAGGAGAGATACAGAGTATGGGTCTATAGGTAGCTATATGGAGAGGAGAAATAGTATGGGTCTATAGGTAGCTATATGGAGAGGAGATAGTATGGCGTTCTATAACTCCGTTATCTCTT
>NW_019943742.1:92093-96475 GCF_002910315.2 Salvelinus sp. IW2-2015 | reverse complement strand
GCGCACTCGTCATCTCCTTCTGTTTGTGCCATTTTCTCTTTCTGAATTATCTACTTGACTAATCCAACCTAGTCTTGTTTTGTAAATGAACCAGCGTATGTGGATAGCTTACTTTCTCCTGCCATCCCTCTAATCCAGACATTGCATTTCTGTAAAAGTGACTGTAAATTCCACAGCAGGGAAACCTTCTTTTGCATATATGCAACAGGTGTGACAGGCTTTCATTGCTCCCCATCTCCTCATTCCTGGTTTTGACTGTGCCATGTGCTCCGCTTTTTTATTTAGATAGTTCTGTGTGTAATGTGTTTTTCTAGCCTCTATAGGGTTATCCTAAAGTGGGTGTAATAGTAGGAATATGCCTATATTAAATCCTCCTCTATCTTCTTTCAGTTGTGTGTTCAAATAACAGTGGGTGATGCGCTGTAATCCTAATTTATCTCCCACTTGATCCAGGTTATAGTAAAGCGTTCTACTTATATCAAATACAGTTTCACACACGGGCCCTCAGAGACAACAGATGGTAACTTCAATTCCTAATGTTTTTATCTTAAGGTGTGAGCAGTAATTAGTAATATGTTGTACACCATGCCCTGGGTGCGTTGATGGATCACCAAAATAACTTTTACTTTTCTATAGAATGTCCTGTAAATTTCTCTTACTTGATATACTAGGGTTGTACATTTCCAATACTTCCTAATGGTAGGGAAAATTTCACTTGAACAAATACATTCAACCTTTTATTAGAATAAACTTCTGTCCTACCTCCTAACTTTGGTATTCCACTTTGGCCATTTACCAAAACTCCCGCCCTAATCCCACAGCCAAACCAAACCAAACAAACAATGAAACATACAACGCACCATTCATAACCAACTCAACTCAGCCATTGGGTACCTCTTCAAAATAAACATGACAAATTTCAAAATAACTTAGTCATATAGTAAAAATCAAAACCAAAATAACTAGTATTTGGTAATTGTAGCTGAATTACCTTTACAAAATAAAAAATATGATTATTATCACTGAATCACCTCTCCCAAAGAAACTAACTAGTATGACAGTAATGGTCTCTTCACATTACAACTCAAAATAAAATAGATGATTATTATCACTGAATCACCTCTCCCAAAGAAACTAACTAGTATGACAGTAATGGTCTCTTCACATTACAACTCAAAATAAAATAGAAAGATGAGTATTACAACCACCTCTTCAAAACCAAAATAACATTAAGTATTGATCGCTGCATTACCTCCCAATATATAATGGARGATTAACACAGAAACACCACTCCAAAACCAAAATAACATAAAGTAATGATCGCTGCATTACTCCCAATATATAATGGAAGATCAATACTGAACCACCTCTTCAAAACCAAAATAACTAGTATTGGTAATAGTCACCCGTATTACACAGCCAAAATAAAATAGATGATCATTACTGAATCACCTCTCAAAATAAAAACTAGTATTTCAATAATGTTCACCTGCATTATTACCCAAAATAAAAATCATCAATCATTAATTTCATTCATCCTATATTGACAACATGCATTTCACCAATAGTCCGTTACGTACTTTCTCCAAACTAAGATCCGACTATATCATATTCAACGTGTATGTCTTTCATTTAGATTGAGTGAGGTGCCACTTGTTAGAGGGAAACCACACCAGTAAACGCCATTTAATTACAGACTTAGATTAAACGAGTGTCTGCTTACCTTATTTKATTTGGAGCTCTGGCACCATGGTGTAGAATCTCTACCAACCGCAGTGACACTCACTCCTGGCTAGCTCGCCAAATGTTAGGGTTCGTTCCTTTCGTCCTTGTCAATCATCATTGGCTCATTGGTGAAATTAGCATTATGACAATATATTTAAATATTACGTTAAGAGAAAAATAAGTATTCAAATTTGGATATAATATAATTTTGAATCAATGCATTGATGTTCCCATCAGTATAACATATTGACCATACAATACGAAAGAGGATTCAATATGTTGTTTGAAAGAAMAAACCAAATGTATTTACCATTGTCCTTCTACACTACRCGTTAAATTAACAGTGTGTTTGTGAAMTCATGATGATCTCTTTGTCAGGCTGTCAGGCTGTGGAGTCACAGAGGAAGGCTGTGCTTCTCTGGTCTCAGCTCTGAAGTCAAACCCCTCACACCTGAGAGAGCTGGATGGACCTGAAAGTAACAATGACCGTGAAGGATTCAGGAGTGAAGGCCTGCTCTCTGCTGGACTGCGGAATCCCCACTGTAAACTGGAGACTCTGGGGTCAGAATTCCTGTAGTTGTCAACAAGTGATAATGTTCACCAGATCACAATGTGTTTACCAGGCACACATAGTCCACAACATATGTGTTTTGGACAGTGAGGTTTACCATTTTCAATTTGGTGCTAGCGCCCAGCATTTTGGGATTTGAGATAGAATGTTTCATGTTAGGCGAACAGTACAGAATGTCACCTTTTATTTGAGGTTAATGGTGAGAGGTTAGTATGTTTTGTTGTAGCCTCTGTTATTGGTAATGGTGAGAGGTTAGTTATGTTTTGTTGTAGACTCTGTTATTGGTATGGTGAGAGTTAGCATGTTTTGTTGTATCCTCTGTTATTGGTAATGGTGAGAGGTTTAGCATGTTTGTTGTAGCCTCTGCTATTGGTAATGGTGAGAGGTTAGCATGTTTTGTTTGTAGCCTCTGTTTATTGGTAATGGTGAGATGTTAGCATGTTTTGTTGTGGCCTCTGTTATTGTAATGGTAAAGGTTAGCAATGTTTTGTTGTAGCTCTGTTATTGGTAATGGTAAGATGTTAGCATGTTTTGTTTGTAGCCTCTGTTATTGGTAATGGTGAGAGGGTTAGCATGTTTTAGTTGTAGCCTATGTAACTCTCTTCACTCATTATTATTCATGATCTTTCTCAATCATGGCAGTCACAGCCTTGATTTTGTGTTCAAAAATATGGGACCAAATACTAAACTTATGACTACTTTAACACACTATAAATGAATTGGTTAGAATACTTATGAGTTCTTCAAATAGGGGGACTAGATACATAAAGTGCTTACATTTTTGAAATCGTGAAACGGATACAGTGGCTTTGAGAAAGTATTCACCCCCCTTGGCGATTTTTCCTACATTGCTTGCCGTTACAACTCTGGAATTAACATGGATTTTTGGGGGGTTGTATCATTGATTTACACAACATCCTACCACTTTGACGATGCAAAATAATTTTTTTTGTGAAACACACAAGAAATAAGAAAAAAACTGAAAACTTGAGCGTGCATAACTATTGCACCCCCAAAGTCAATACTTTGGTAGAGCCACCTTTTTTATAGCCACTACACCTAGAAGTCCTTTCTTGGGGTAATGTTGCTGTAAGCTTTGACACTTCCTAGCCACTGGGATTTTTGCCCATTCTTCAAGGCAAAACTTACAGCTCCTTCAAGTTGGGGCGGCAGATAACCTAGTGGTTAGAGCGTTGGGGCCTGTAACTGTCAGAGCAAGTTCAATAAGATTAACTGGCACCCTGTAACATAGCATCTATAATTTAGCCCAAAACACTACCTCTTTACTAACTGTATTTATTTATTTATTTTGCTCCCTTTGCACACCCATTATTTCTAGCTCTACTTTACCACTTTCTTCCACTGCAAAACCATACCATTCCAGTGTTTTTTTTTAAATTGCTATATGTAATTTACTTTCGCCACCATGGCCTTTTTTATTTTTTTATTTATTTATATATATATTTTTATATATTTTGTTTGGCCTTTCACCTCCCCTTTATCTCACCTCACTTGCTCACAATTGTTATATAGACTTATTTTTCACTGTATTGAATTGACTGTAATGTTTGTTTTTACTCATGTGTTGGATATGTGTTGTTGTATGTGTCGAACTGGCTTTGCTTTATCTTGGGCCAGGTCGCAATTGTAAATGAGAAACGTGTTCTCATTTGCCTACCGGTTAAATAAAGTGAAATAAATAAAATATAAAAAATAAAGTAACTGAAAGGTGCTAGAGCCAAAATCCCGGCTGAAAGTAAAAATCTGTCGTGCTTGCTCCTGAACATGGCAGATAACCCACTGTTCTGAGGCTGTCATTGTAAATAAGAAATTTGTCTTAAAAAACTACTTGCCTAGTTAAATAAAATAAATAACATTAAAAAAAGTTGGATGGGTTCCGCTGGTGTACACCAATCTTAATCATACACAGATTCTCATTGGATTGAGGCTGGGCCTTTGAGTAGGCCATTCAAGAACATTTAAAATGTTTCCCCTTAAAGAAAAGGTTAAACGCACTCGAGTGTTGCTTAGCAGTATGCTTAAGGTCATTGTCCTGCTGAAGGTTTAACCTCCCGTCCCAGTCTCA
>NW_019943742.1:88016-92068 GCF_002910315.2 Salvelinus sp. IW2-2015 | reverse complement strand
GACACAGAGAGAGATAAGATGTAGTTACGCACAATGGTACTCCACGTATTTCAGTTCTAAATATGCACTTTCGAACAAAACATAATTGTATTGTATAAGTGATGTTATGGACTGTCATGTGATGAAGCTTATCAGGTGATCAAAAATTTATATATCTTTTGCTGGTTGTTATGATCGCTAACTTTTGCTGCTGGGTAAAGTGGTTGTGTTTTCTGGGTATTGTGGTAAAGCTAATATAAATGCTATTTGGTGGTTTTCGTGTCAACACTTAAAAAGTCCTGAAATATTTGCTTGATTCACAAGATGTTTGGTCTTTCATTTGCTGTACAACCATGTATTTCCATAAATTGTTTTTATGATGGAGTATTTAGGTATTTCACGTCTGGGGGTTTGGTTCTTGGGTTTTTTTCACTTATCTGGTCTTCCGTGTATTTGGAGGTAGCCTGTGATGGTAGCTGCAATGTAAAGCTGATTATACCTCAGCAATGCAAATTTTTCGAGCAAACTAGATTTATTGTATACGATGTTTATAAGAGTCATCTGATGAAGTGTTTCTTGTTAGTTTGGTTGGTTCTTGGTTTCTTTGGTTGGTTTTGTGCAAGTACCTGTTCTGTGAAATCAAATTTCTGTGCTTTTTTGTATTTGGTGGATGAGTCTAGCTATATATACGTGGTTATGTTCGCGTGTAAAACATTTTAAATAAATGGGACATGTTGGCTGGATTCACAAGAATGTTTATCTTTCATTTGCTGTATTGGATCTTGTTAATGTGTGAAAGTTTAATTTCTTGCCCCCCAAAATAGATGAATTTCGCTTTTCAGAGGAATGTGGTGAGGAGTTCCGCTAGGCGCGGAACCCCAGTCCTAGACAGGTTAACCTGTTTGGGATAGGGGGCGCTATTTTCACTTTGGGATAAAATCGTGCCCAATTTAAACGGCCTCGTACTCTATTCTAGATCGTACAATATGCATATTATTATTACTATTGGATAGAAAACACTCTCAAGTTTCTAAAACCGTTTGAATTATAACTGTGAGTAAAACAGAACTCATTTTGCAGCAAACTTCCTGACAGGAAGTGGAATATCTGAAATCGATGCTCTGTTCCAGGGCCTCCCTATTAATTTGCTTGAAATCTATTAGTATACATGCACTTCAAACGCCTTCCACTAGATGTCAATAGGCAGTGGGAGGTGAAATGGGGTGTCTAGCTTGATCTGAGGTCGAATAAGAGCTTTTGGAGTGACGTGACACCAAATTTCCTTTGTCCAGCAAGGCGCGGGAAGGAACCGTGGATTGCCTTCTGAAAAGCTTTCGTTATAGATGGCTAATATCTCCGGCTTGATTTTATTTGATACATGTGATAATATAATCGTAAAGTATGTTTTTTCAATATAGTTTTATCAGATTATTGAAAGTTTATCGGGCGTTTTGGCGTTTTCCGTTCTCAGCGTTTTGTGAAGGTGGACAGCTTCGCGCCACTTGGCTAGTTTTGGTTGCTAATTCGACAGGAGAAAAGGACATTCTAAAACCAAACAACGATTGTTCTGGACAAAGGACTCCTTGTACAAGATTCTGATGGAAGCTCAGCAAAAAGTAAGAACAATTTATGATGTTATTTCGTATTTCTGTGGAAAATGTTTAGTACTATTTTTCGCCCTCATTGCAGGCGCTGTCTCGCTATAACGTAAGCTGTATGTCGTACTAAAGTTATTTTTAGAATTCTAACACGGCGATTGCATTAAATAAATGGTATCTCACCCTTTAACGAACGGGAATCGATCGTTTTCTCTCTCGCCCCGGTCTGTTGTGGAGAAAGGTTTTTCTGGGGAAATGGGTATGTGTGTTTCAAAACAATGTCTTATTTTATACGAATACAGTCTTAAACATAAACATTTAAAGGTTATTAAAGTGTAGTACTGTGTCTGGTAATGATGTATAACTGTTGTACAACAATGTTTATACATAAAAACATTATTGCATGTTTCAATATTGGGCAGTAAAATTGGTTAATTAATTATAACATGTTTTAAAAGGTCTGTACTAAAGATTTTGAATTAAATAAAGGAATTTAAAACAGTATCTCACCTTCTAACGAAAGGAAGATGTATTTTACGCTCTATCACCATGCATGTCCCGGAGAAAAAAGGTTTTTAGGGAAAGATGTGTGCGTGCGTGTGGGTGTGTGCGTGTGGGTGTGTGTGTGTGGGTGNGTGTGTGTGTGTGTGTCCATTGTGTGTCCAGTGTGTGTGTGTGTGTCCATTGTGTGTCCAGTGTGTGTGTGTGTAAGTGTGTGGCGCGTGTTACATTAGAAATGTGTGTTTGTGTTCATGATGCATACAGGTGTGTGTGTGTGCGTAATTAATGGGAATAWGTGTGTTTTATATTACCATACAGTATAACATATCATTCAACAAGTCTTCAACAAGTCTCAAGATACCTTAACTTCTCTTTTTGATAACTAGAAACATCTACATTTAATGAATTAGTGAAAAGTGAGTTAACATTCTAATGTGAATGATGATGATTTCCAATATTGTGTCTGTTTTCATCCATCAGATGTCTGTYATCTCACACTGGACCCAAACACAGTACACAGACACCTCTCTCTGTCTGAGGAGAACGGAAAGGTGACATGGAGGAGAGCGAAGCAGCCGTATCCTGATTACTCAGAGAGATTTGAGGACTGTGGACAGGTGCTGTGTAGAGAGGGTCTGACTGGGCGCTGTTACTGGGAGGTAGAGTGGAGTGGTATAATGGGGGCTGATATAGGAGTGACATATAAAGGAATCAACAGGAGAGGAAGGGATAAGGACTGTTGGCTTGGATACAATGACAAGTCCTGGAGTCTGTTCTGCTCTGACAACAGTTACGCTGCCAGGCACAATAATAATCCCACTACCATAGACGTCCCCTCCTCCAGATCCCACAGAGTAGGAGTGTATCTGGACTGGCCAGCCGGCACGCTGTCCTTCTATAGAGCCTCCTCTGACACACTGACCCACCTGATCACATTCACTGAGCCCCTCTATCCAGGGTTTAGGATTGAGGATGATTTATTTGGGATTTCCTCAGTGACCCAGAACCCCTTAGACCCACTCCAATTTGCACTCCAATTTGCCCCAAACAAGGATCCACCAGATAATTCAATCTCTATTGCCACTCCCACTTGCCCTTTCCACCTGGACAAAGGAAACACCATATGTGGATGCATGTTCATTGACTACAGCTCACGTTCAAACCAGAAGGACCCTCAAAGCTACATCACCAAGCTAAGGCTCTGGGACTAAACAACTCCCTCTGCAACTGGATCCTGTAACTCCTGACAGGCCGCCCCAGGTGTTTGAGGGTAGAGGTCGAACACATCTGCGACGCTGATCCCTCAACACTGGAGCTCCCAGGTGTGCGGGCTCAGTCCTCCTTGTACTCCCTGTGCACCTCACGATGCAATGGCCAGGCACGACTCCAACACCAGCCATTAAGTTTGCTGACGCCACAACCAGTGCATGCTACAAACATTAATGATGGCCTGCATCACGACAACGACGAGACAGCCGGGATGCGGCGAGGAGGTCAGAGACCTGACGAGGTGCGTGCCAGAATAACAAGCCTATTCCCTCAATGTAACCAAGACTTAAGGAGATGGCTTTGTGGACGTACAGGAAGGAGCACCGGAGCACTGTCCCCATTCTTCATCGACGCGCGCGCTGTCAGTTGGGAGCAAGGTTGAGAGCTTCAAATTCCTTGATGTCCAACATAAACAACAAAACTAGATTGGTTCCAAAACACACCCAAGACAGTCAGTGACAGAGGGCACGACAAACCTATTCCCCCTCAGGAAACTAAAAAGATTTGGCATGGGTCCTGAGATCCTCAAAAGGTTCGCGACAGCTGCAATATCGAGAGCATCCTGACCGGTTGCATCACTACCTGGTACGACAATGCTCGGCCTCCGACCGCAAGGCACTTCAGAGGGTGTGCGTACGGCCCAGTACATCACTCGGGCAAAGCTGCTTGCCATCCAGGACCTCTAACCAGGCGGGTTGTCAGAGA
>NW_019943742.1:76983-84407 GCF_002910315.2 Salvelinus sp. IW2-2015 | reverse complement strand
AAGGCCCTAAAAATTGTCAAAGACCCCAGCCAACCCAGTCATAGACTGTTCTCTCTACTACCGCATGGCAAGCGGTACCGGAGTGCCAAGTCTAGGACAAAAAGGCTTCGCGATAGTTTTCACCCCCAAGCCATAAGACTCCTGAACAGGTAACCAAATGGTTACCCGGACTATTTGCATTGTGTGCCCCCCCCCAACCCCTCTTTTACGCTGCTGCTACTCTCTGTTTATCTTATATGCATAGTCACTTTAACTATACATGCATGTACATACTACCTAAATTGGCCCGACCATCCAGTGCTCCCGCACATTGGCTAACCGGGCTATCTGCATTGTGTCCCACCACCCGCCAACCCCTCTTTTTACGCTTCTGCTACTCTCTGTTCATCATATATGCAGAGWCACTTTAACGAAACCTACATGTACATACTACCTCAATAAGCCTGACTAACAGGTGTCTGTATATAGCCTTGCTACTCTTTTTTCAAATGTSTTTTTACTGRTGTTTTATTTCTTTACTTACCTACACACACACCATACCTTTTTTTGGCACCATTGGTTAMTAAGCATTTCACTGTAAGGTGTTGTATTCGGCGCACGTGACAAATAAACTTTGATTTGATTTGAAACGTCCTTTAATTCGAGGCCTCACACTCAGCGGTGCAGGGGATGCCTTAATTAGGTCGGGTGGTAATGTACGACCGATCTCAGCKCATAAAATGAGGAAATAGCCATAGCCCAATCTCACTGCTTTCTCTTCCTTAACTCCGACTAATCCAGAATCTCTGTGCGTCCAGGAATCCACGGAAGTCCACCGAATKGGTTACCTTTCATCTGAACTTTCTGTTGCGATCGGCAGAGTGGGCCATCAGGTATTGTTTATAGTTATTACCGCGGAGAGCGGCTTGGAGCGCACGCTTCAAATCTAACGTGTAATGTGATTTGGTCAATGATCAAGACTCTACGGATCATCACAGATCAATTATGCCAAAGGTACATGGTTAATATGTCATGAAATTACATGTACACATGAAGACACTTGAAAGGGTGAAATATAAATGACTCAAGGATGATACCTATTGACTTCTTAATGAACCGGCATGTGGAATTCCCTACGTATGTTATTAATAATGATTGTTAATAATGATTGTTAATAATGATTGTTATGATTTGATCTTTGTGATTATGAATTTGATAGAATACATTTTATGAATTTGATAGGATACCTGTTATTCTGTTTCATATGTTAGGCCGCACAGACTACTCAGTAAATATATCACTTTATGGTTAAAGGAATTCAGGCCACACTCTCATCCATTCCTCTGGAACCTGTTCACTTCCACTGTCAGTCATACTACCTGTCCAGCCACCAACACAGATTCAACTAACCTTTCKATTWTTTAAAACGTCTATAGGATACTCAGCTGAGACAGGAAATAATTGATTTGGAGGCATCCAACATTAACGGTTATACCTACTGAAGATGCAAAAAAGGGGTTTTCAGAGATACATTTGGTTGACAGATTTGTATTATTATAAAAAGAATATAACATTATTATTATCATAATCTTTATTATTATTATGTTACAGGTGAGACATACCCAGAAATGTCAACATCTTGTCATGTTGATAGCGTTTCCTTGATGGCCAAAAGGGCTACATTTTTGTCTCATCTGACCAGAGTACTTTCTTTCATATGTTTGGGGAGTCTCCCACATGCCTTTTGGCGAACACCAAATGTGTTTGCTTATTTTTTTTCTTTATCCAATGGCTTTTTTCCAGGCCATTCTTCTGTAAAGCCCAGCTCTGTGGAGTGTGCGCCTTTAAGTGGTCCTATTGAAAAGGTTCTCCAATCTCCACTGTGGAGCTTCAGGGTTCTCTTTGTTGCCTCTCTGATTAATTGCCCTCTTGCCTGGTCCGTTGAGTTTTGGTGTCTGCGGCCAAACTCTTGGCAGGTTTACATCAAGCTTGTGATTCTACTAACTTGTTGAATGCATTTGCAGTTGTCTTGTATTTTTTGGAATGTTTTTCCTAATAGAAACTGAATGGTGAATAATGTCCTGTCATTTTGGAGTCACTTCACTTGTATGTCAGTAAGAATAGGAAGATGTTTCTAACACTTCTACATTCATGTGGCTGCTACCATGATTATGAATAATCATGAATGAATCGTGAATAATGATGATAAATGAGAAAGTTACAGAGGCACAAAGATCATACCCCCTCTGTTTATTGGTAATGGTGAGAGGTTAGATGTTTTGTTGTAGCCTCTGTTATTGGTTCATGGTTGAGAGGTTAGCATGTTTTGTTGTAGCCTCGTTATTGATAGTGGTGAGAGGTTAGCATGTTTTGTTGTAGCCTCTGTTATTGTGGAATTGTGAGAGGTTAGCATGTTTTGTTGTAGCCTCTGTAACTTTCTCACTCATTATTATTCATGATTCATTCATGGTTTGTATTAATCATGGCATCATCAGGATTAATTAAGTAGGTGTTTAGAAACATGTTATCTACTCACTTAGACGGACAAGTATCCAGTCATCTCCACCATTCAGTTTCTATAGGGCAAAACACAACCAAAACAAACTGCAATGCGTCAATGTCACCTCATGTTAAACATTTGATCTCAAATCTAAAATTTGGCGTATAGAGGCCACATTTAAAATGTTAGCTTTGACTTTCAACATAGATATGGTGTGGACAGTAACTTAATACAATCTAAATCTGATACCTCGTCTGTCTTTGACTGATACTGCTTTTTAAACTGGTCTGGGCAGTCAGTCTACTCAAATATTTGTACCATACATTTTTCAATCTACGACAATACTTTGATAATTTGTCATTTCTAATAATGAAACATTAATTATGAATAGATATGGCAGTTTCAGAACACTGATGTATCTGAACATTTTTAAAAGAATATACTGCCACTATTTTCACGACCAAAGATTAGCAGTGTGATTTTAATATTGATTTGACTCTGCAGGCTGTCAGGCTGTCTAGTCACAGAGGAAGGCTGTATTTCTTCTGGTCTCAGCTCTGAAGTCAAACCCCTCATACTTGAGAGAGCTGGACCTGAGCTACAATCACCCAGGAGACTCAGGAGTCAGACTGCTCTCTGCTGGACTGGAGGATCCACACTGCAGACTGGAGACACTCAAGTATGTAGAGGGTTTATGTCAATGTTCAAATCAGACATGTTTGACTTATCAGGCTAGTGAAGACAAACATTCTTACCACCACTTGGACAAATGATATGCTGACTGTGTGTGTGTGTCCATTGTGTGTATGTGTCCAGTGTGTGTGTGTGTCCAGTGTGTGTCTCCAGTGTGTGTGTGTCTCCAGGTTGTCTCCAGTGTGTGTTCATTGTGTGTTTGTGTCCATTGTGTGTCAAGTGTGTGTGTGTGTGTCCATTGTGTGTCCAGTGTGTGTGTGTGGTGTCCATTGTGTGTCCCAGTGTGTGTGTGTGTAAGTGTGTGGCGCGTGTTACATTAGAAAATGTGTGTTTGTGTTCATGATGCATACAGGTGTGTGTGTGTGCGTAATTAATGGGAATAAGTGTGTTTTATATTACCATACAGTATAACATATCATTCAACAAGTCTTCAACAAGTCTCAAGATACCTAACTTCTCATTTGATAACTAGAAACATCTACATTTAATGAATTAGTGAAAAGTGAGTTAACATTCTAATGTGAATGATGATGATTTCCAATATTGTGTCTGTTTTCATCCATCAGATGTCTGTAATCTCACACTGGACCCAAACACAGTACACAGACACCTCTCTCTGTCTGAGGAGAACGGAAAGGTGACATGCAGGAGGAGCGAAGCAGCCGTATCCTGATTACTCAGAGAGATTTGAGGACTGTGGACAGGTGCTGTGTAGAGAGGGTCTGACTGGGCGCTGTTACTGGGAGGTAGAGTGGAGTGGTATAATGGGGGCTGATATAGGAGTGACATATAAAGGAATCAACAGGAGAGGAAGGGATAAGGACTGTTGGCTTGGATACAATGACAAGTCCTGGAGTCTGTTCTGCCTCTGACAACAGTTACGCTGCCAGGCACAATAATAATCCCACTACCATAGACGTCCCTCCTCCAGATCCCACAGAGTAGGAGTGTATCTGGACTGGCCAGCCGGCACGCTGTCCTTCTTATAGAGCCTCCTCTGACACACTGACCCACCTGATCACATTCACCTCCACATTCACTGAGCCCCTCTATCCAGGGTTTAGGATTGAGGATGATTTATTTGGGATTTCCTCAGTGTCCCTGTGTCAGTGGACACATACACACACACACACACACACACACACACACACACACACACACACACACACACACACACACACACACACACACACCACCACACACACACACACACACACACACACACCACACACACACACACACACACACACACAACACAAACACCACTGACACGTTGGAACACACACGCTCACTGGACACGCATACTCAACACACATACGTGTTTTATATCACCTACTGGGGACACCTGTTCTCACACCACATCCAAGTTCCGACCAACTAGTATCATTCTGGGACAATAGTGTAGGCTGTTGTTTAGGGCACAAGGGGAAGATGGATTCTAATCTAGATGAGGTTGAATAAACTTTACTAAAAAATACATGTTGTGTGGCAAATGAAAGAATACACTGGTTCTTATTGCAACCACTGTGTTAGATTTTTAAAAATAACTTAGTACGACTACACGCATGGTTATTGCTTAGACATGGCTCACCAAACCGGCGGAGAGATAGGCATCACCATATTTCACAGAAATACGAAATAACATCATAAATGTTTTCTACTTTTGTAGAGCTTCCATCAGAATGTTGTACAAGGAGTCCTTGGTCCAGAATAAATCGTTGTTTGGTTTTTAGAATGTCCATCTTCCTGTCGAATTCGCGCCACAATGCTAGCCAAGGTTGCTAACATTCCCACCCTCTCTTGACGCAAAGAACGGAAAACTCCAAAAAGTCCCAATAAAAGTTGAATAAACTGTAAAACTCGGTTGAAAAAAACTACTTTATGATGTTTTTCTAATATGTATCAAATAAAATCAGAGCCGGAGATATATGGGAGGTGAAAATGGGGTGTCTAGCTTGATCGAGGGTCGAAAAAGAGCTTTTGGAGTGACAGGTCAGGAAATGTCATTGTCTTCGAAGGCGCGAGAAGGAACCCCACATTGCCTTCTGAAAAGCGTTCGTATACACGGCTAATATCTCCGGCTCGACAAAGCCTATTCCCCCTCAGGAAACTAAAAAGAATTGGCATGGGTCCTGAGATCCTCAAAAGGTTCGACAGCCTGCAATATCGAGAGCATCCTGACCGGTTGCATCACTACCTGGTACGACAATTGCTCGGCCTCGACCGCAAGGCACTTCAGAGGGTAGTGCGTACGGCCCAGTACATCACTCGGGCAAAGCTGCTTGCCATCCAGGACCTCTACACCAGGCGGTGTCAGAGGAAGGCCCTAAAAATTGTCAAAGACCCAGCCAACCCAGTCATAGACTGTTCTCTCTACTACCGCATGGCAAGCGGTACCGGAGTGCCAAGTCTAGGACAAAAAGGCTTCGCGATAGTTTTCACCCCCAAGCCATAAGACTCCTGAACAGGTAACCAAATGGTTACCCGGACTATTTGCATTGTGTGCCCCCCCCCAACCCCTCTTTTACGCTGCTGCTACTCTCTGTTTATCTTATATGCATAGTCACTTTAACTATACATGCATGTACATCTACCTAAATTGGCCCGACCATCCAGTGCTCCCGCACATTGGCTAACCGGGCTACTGCATTGTGTTCCCACCACCCGCCAAACCCTCTTTTTACGCTTCTGCTACTCTCTGTTCATCATATATGCAGAGTCACTTTAACGAAACCTACATGTACATACTACCTCAATAAGCCTGACTAACAGGTGTCTGTATTAAGCCTTGCCACTCTTTTTTCAAATGTGTTTTTACTGTTGTTTTATTTCTTTACTTACCTACACACACACCATACCTTTTTTGGCACCATTGGTTATGATCAATTATTAAGCATTTCACTGTAAGGTGTTGTATTCGGCGCACGTGACAAATAAACTTTGATTTGATTTGAAACGTCCTTTAATTCGAGGCCTCACACTCAGCGGTGCAGGGGATGCCTTAATTAGGTCGGGTGGTAATGTACGCGACGATCTCAGCCCATAAAGAGGAAATAGCCATAGCCCAATCTCACTGCTTTCTCTTCCTTAACTCCGACTAATCCAGAATCTCTGTGCGTCCAGGAATCCACGGAAGTCCACCGAATAGGTTACCTTTCATCTGAACTTTCTGTTTGCGATCGGCAGAGTGGGCCATCAGGTATTGTTTATAGTTATTACCGCGGAGAGCGGCTTGGAGCGCACGCTTCAAATCTAACGTTGTAATGTGATTTGGTCAATGATCAAGACTCTACGGATCATCACAGATCAATTATGCCAAAGGTACATGGTTAATATGTCATGAAATTACATGTACACATGAAGAACACTTGAAAGGGGTGAAATATAAATGACTCAAGGATGATACCTATTGACTTCTTAATGAACCGGCATGTGGAATTCCTAAGTATGTTATAAATAAGTTAATAATGATTGTTAATAATGATTGTTATGATTTGATCTTTGTGATTATGAATTTGATAGAATACATTTTATGAATTTGATAGGATACCTGTTATTCTGTTTCATATGTTAGGCCGCACAGACTACTCAGTAAATATATCACTTTATGGTTAAAGGAATTCAGGCCACACTCTCATCCATTCCTCTGGAACCTGTTCACTTTCACTGTCAGTCATACTACCTGTCCAGCACCAACACAGATTCAACTAACCTTTCAATTATTTAAAACGTCTATAGGATACTCAGCTGAGACAGGAAATAATTGATTTGGAGGCATCCAACATTAACGGTTATACCTACTGAAGATGCAAAAAAGGGGTTTTCAGAGATACATTTGGTTGACAGATTTGTATTATTATAAAAAGAATATAACATTATTATTATCATAATCTTTATTATTATTATGTTACAGGTGAGACATACCCAGAAATGTCAACATCTTGTCATGTGCTCAGATCTGTACAGCACAGCCCCATATAACCACGTACAGTAGCTCCAACTTACAAGAATGTGTTTACCAGGCAGTGATGAAAACAGTTTTAAATGAGCTCTAATTCAAACATGCAAAGATATATATATATTTGATACAATTACACCGGTAAAACTTGTTGTTACAATATCACTTCTCATTGTGTATATGTCAAGCTTCAACAACAATAAAACAACCATCTAAATAATATTTTCTCGCCTAACACACTGTTGAGTTTCCTATTTACTAAAGAACAATCATTAAGACAAAATACAAAAAAAT
>NW_019943742.1:69997-76958 GCF_002910315.2 Salvelinus sp. IW2-2015 | reverse complement strand
GCTCAGATCTGTACAGCAGCCCCATATAACCACTACAGTAGCTCCAACTTACAAGAATGTGTTTACCAGGCAGTGATGAAAACAGTTTTAAATGAGCTCTAATTCAAACATGCAAAGATATATATTATTTGATACAATTACACCGTTAAAACTGTTGTTACAATATCACTTCTCATTGTGTATATGTCAAGCTTTCAACAACAATAAAACAACCATCTAAATATGTAATATAATCTGTATACATGTCATTCTATACTGAAAACGGGTACATTCTGAAAGATTATGAGGTTGATGTGATAACACATGTTTTTATTCATCTCACAACTTAAGATAATACGGTTTATTTATACTTTACTTAAATTGTATTATTTATCGTGTCTCATACCAGGCTAATAATACACTACCAAGCAATGAAAAAAGCTATGGAATTAACCCATWACCGGTGTGTGTCTTTTTGGGATCAATAATTMATCAATAATACCAATAGGCATGATCTGATCCTCAACCCTATTACGACATCATATAATGTACAGTCATATGCAAAACCATAAAACTCCGACAAGAAAACAATGAAAACCTTAAACATGTCATTATTTTAGTTACCAACCATCAATGGTTGAGTTGGGTACTTCTTCTTTGTACATGCACCGAGCCTCCAAGTGGCTGGAGCAATACAACAGGCTAAATTAAAAAGACCCATATAAAAAGTATGTGAAAAGATGGGGTCAAATGTAATTTTTACGTTTTGTTTTTGTTACAACCAACAGGTCTTCCTAACATTTTCCATAACTAGTAAGCRTAACATCCTGAATGTATATGGGCTCCCAAATATGGACCTGGGAACACAAGGGTGGGGTGGGACCACAGGCCCTTCTAAGTAACTTACCCGAGAACATAATTGATATATTGTAATTTAAATCAATGACCCATAAGAGAACACGGGACCAAAGCAATGCAGGAACCATATAGAATTAAAACAACAGTATTTTTAATGAGAAATATAATCTAATAAACAAATGTCTGCATAATGAAAGACATGAAAACTGTAGCCAACATTGTATTTCGATCTGTATAAAACGTTGATATTGTCAGTAAGGTCATTGAGACAAACAATAGACAATAGTTCTTGTGGGAGGTTTAGGGTTAAAATATATGGGAAGGATCATGAATGTTAGACATTTGGTCACAGTGGGGATTTTGAAAGAGGGAGATTAGAACCCAAAAGTAATAGTGGTAAGAAAGATCATAATGGTAAATTCATATTTCGGTTTAGGGGGGTAATAACTTTATGGAAACCACTATTCACACTATGTGGATTATAAACATGTACAGACATAGAGAACCATCACATCAAGATGTAACAGGGATGAATGGCGATTCAATGTACAACAGTAGTCTTCTGTTTCAAGCAATACGTGTTAAATATGTTTTACATTCATCCATGACTGAACGGTTTCACAAACTCCTTTTAAAGMTTTTGTAAGTAAGCTGTAACAGGCCTCATTCAGCAGTCTAGAGATTAACCTAGAGACACCAAAAACAGCAATGTTTAGAGCAGCTTGGAGATTATTCCCCATGTAAGGGGGGAAAAGAGCTGATTTAACTAACTCTGTACAAACCAAAGGAATTTCCAGAGTTAGCAAAACCCCATGTACCCATTATATAACACTATTATCTAGGGTCAAATGCATCTAAAGTTTTTTAATGAAGTGGCAGCTGCATTCATGTATATTATTTTCCGTACACTCTAGAAAACAATATAACACAATATCGAGATAAAAAAAAATGTATTTGCAACATTTGAACAACTGTGAACCCCTGCGGGTTATGATGACGATACATTGGCTATTTTAGTATTCCTTTTCTAGTTTTTATTTACATGTTTATAATCCAAAAGTATATTTTTAGAGTGGAGTGAAATATTGTTTATGTTAAACTGTCGAGAACAAGAACTTTTGTTGAATCAAAGAGTCACTGATGTTTTTTATACAGTACTACACATATCCAGAAGACAGGTCCGTACTGTAGTAATACACTATCACACTGTTATGTACTACTAATGTACTAATGTCAAGGATGGTAAGGAAAATCTATAGAGGGAACATGTACCAGATATAACACATTCCCCACAGCATCTAATGTTACTAGTATCTAGGATGGTAAGGAATATCTATAGGGGGAACATGTACCAGATATAACACATTCCCCACAGCATCTAATGTACTAGTATCTAGATGGTAAGGAATATCATATGGGGAACATGTACCAGATATAACACATTCCACAGCATCTAATGTACTAGTATCAGGATGGTTAGGAATATCTATAGGGGGAACATGTACCAAATATAACACATTCCCCACAGCATCTAATGTACTAGTATCTAGGATTGTAAGGAATATCTACTAGGGGGAACTGTACCAGATATAACACTTCCCCACAAGCCAATCTATTTCTAAAATGTCTAGTTATCTTTAGAGATGATTAACCTTTCTTGAACAACCCATCCGGAATCCGGTCAGATAATTTGTCATCAGAAACGCTGACCTAGCTTAGCCTTAGGCTAGCGCCACAAGTATAATAATATAATTTCATGAATCATAAGAATGCCAATGATTGCAAACACAGCTTAGCTTTTGTTAATTCCATCTTGTCGTCTCAGATTTAGAACATTATGCTTTAACAGCGAAGCCAATACAAGCGTTTGTGTGTTTATCGACTCGCTCGACGAACAATAAGCTTAACCTGCATCAGGTTAAACATTTGGTCACGAAAATCAGAAAAGCCAATCAATTAATCTGTTACTAGCGGAACCCCCCCCCAACATTCCACTGAAAAGACAGCGCGCGAATTCAAAAATATTTTTTTCGAATATTTAACTTCCCACACGATTAACCAAGTCCAATACAGAAACTGACAGATAACATCTTTTGAATCCAGCCAACGAATGTCCGATTTCTTTAAAATGAGTCTTTACAGCGAACAACACAAATATATATTTTTGTTAGCTCCACACATAATACCAAACACACAATGCTATTTATCCAGGAGTACAGTGAGCTTTTCAAAAAACACGAACAAATATAGATATAATTTAGTCACGTAGCCCAAGAAGACAACTTCATACGATGACGGTCTTAATAAGCATGTTACAGCAGGATACAGTTTATGTTTTTGTTGCACAAAGATTTGACATATTTGAGGTATAAAATCATGTCCTTTACATTTGCAGCTACCATCACAATATAGCACAAGAGGCAAGGAATTAATTACAGAGAGCAACGTGAAAACCTAAATATTCTCATAAAACATTTATGACAAATACTGGTGTACAGCAAATGAAAGATAAACATCTTGTGAATCCATGCCAATAGTTTCCGATTTTTAAGTGTTTTACAGCGGAACACAAATATCAGCATAATATTAGACTATACCCACAATAAGCCAAACACACACAACCGCATTCATTCACCGCAAAGGTGAGCAGATCGCAAAACAACCTAGCAAAAGATACTAAAATTATTCACTAACCCTTGACAAACTTCCATCAGATGACAGTCRTATAACATCATGTTACACAATACATATATGTTTTGTTCGAAAATGTGCATATTTAGCGGTACAAATCGTGGTTTTACAATGTGAATACGTAGCCAAAATGCACAATGTTCTCCGGAGATATTTTGGACAGTCACCTAATCTAATCAAATAACTCATCATAAATCAACTGGAAAGAGCGGTCGCGACAATGCCGACAAGAATTCCAAATTATATCCATAATGTCCACAGAAACAATTCAATTTCTTTTATAATCCATCCTCAGGGTGTTTTTCAAATATCTATTCGATAATATATCAACCGGGACAGTTGGCTTTTCACTAGGACCGGGAGTAACAATGGCTGCCTTTCTCTTTTGCGCACAAGTCACTCTGAGAGCCCCCACCTATCCACTTACGCAATGTGGTCGTTCATGCTAATCTTCAAAATAAAAGCCTGAAACTTTGTCTAAAGGCTGTTGACACCTTAGGGAAGCCATTGAAAAAGAAGTCTGGTTGATATCCCTTTATATGGGCAATAGGGATGCATAGGATCAGAGAGGTTTCAAGAACAGGGGCACTTCCTGATTGGATTTCCCTCAGGTTTTAGCCTGCAATATCAGTTCTGTTTAACTCACAAACAACATTTTTACAGTTTTGGAAACTTCAGAGTGTTTTCTAGCCTAATCTGACAATTATATGCATATTCTAGTTTCGCGGGCTGAGAAATAGGCAGTTTCAAATGGGTACGTGTTTTTAGCCAAAAACGAAAATATCGCACCCTAGTCTTAAGAATATCTATAGGGAAGAACATGTACCAGATATAACACATTCCCCACAGCATCGAAGGATGCAGACACTGACACTGACACTGACATTGTATTTTGTTATGTGAAAGTAGCATAAGTATGTGTAAAGAGTTTACAATTTTGTTAAAAAGTTCAGAATATGTCTCTTGTGACTATTGAGACAGGGTACAAATATTATGTATTTCAATTTCTTACACATTTTAAATAATACTTGTGAGTTATAGACACGTTCTTCAGAGGTTAAAATACAAATACATATTTAGATTTAGTTCAGCATTGAGGTGTTTTTTACATGTAATCTAAGTTTTAATACATGATACATATACAACTTTTTGTATATGTACCAAAGGTTTCATTTAGGTTTCATTTGGTTTATAATAATGATTTACAAAGGAAAAAGTCAATAGTTCATTGCATGTTATGTAATTGTGGATTCGATTCTTTTTCAGACTGTTATTGATACAGCATGTCAATATGATACAGTAGTAGTCTACAGAACCCAAGCAGCATGTCAATATGATACAGAGTAGTAGGTCTACAGAACCAAGGCAGCATGGTCAATATGATACGTAGTAGTCTACCAGAACCACAGCAGCACTGTCAATATGATACCAGTATAGTCTACAGAACCCAAGCAGCATGTCAATATGATACAGTGAGTAAGTCTACAGAAACCAGAGATGTCAATAATGATACAGTAGTAGTCTACAGAACCAAGCAGCATGTCAATATATGTATTATAATCTTATCTCAACCTAGTCCTATTAGAGGTCTAATGATGTATTTAATCTATATCTCCACTAGTCTATTAGAGGTTCTATATGTATTATATATCTATATCTCCACCTAGTCTATGGAGAGGTCTATTATGTATTATAATCTATATCTCCACCGTAGTTTTTATTAATAGGTTATATGTATATATATCTATATCTCAGCGCACCTCAAGTCTATTAGAGGTCCTATATGTAGGTATGATAATTATATCTCCACCTAGTCTATTAATAGGTCTATATGTATTTATAATCTATATCTCCACCTAGTTCTTATTCAGTGGTCTAATATGTATTATAAATATATTCCCCTAGTCTATTAGAGGTTATAGTCTTAGTAATCTATATCTCGCACCTAGTCCTATTGATAGACCTATACTGTATTATACATCTTATATCTCCCCTAGTCTATTATAGTCCTATATGTATTATTAAGCTATATCTCGCACCTATGTCTATTTAGAGGTCTATATGTATTATAGATCTATATCTCCACTAGTCTATTAGAGGTCATATATGTATTATATATCTAATATCTCACTGTCTATTATAGGCTATATGTATTGATAATCTATAGCTACACCTAGTCTATTAGGAGGTCTATAGTATTCATAATCTATATATCCAACTAGGTGCTTATGAGAGGTCTCATATGTATTATAATCTATATCTGCCACCTAGTCTATTTAGGTCTTTAGTGTATTGATAATCTTATCTCCACCTCGTCTATTAGAGGATCTATATGTATTATAATCTAGTTCTCCACCTATCTATTAGAGGTCTATAGTAATAATAATCTATATCTCCACCTAGTCTATTAGAGGTTCTATAGGTATTATAATCTATATCTCCCCCTAGTCTATTAGAGGTCTATAGTATTTAATCTATATTCCACCTACGTCTCATTAGAGGTCTATATGTATTATAATCTATATCTCCACTAGTCTATTTAATAGGTCTTTATTGTAGTTATAATCTATATCTCCACCTAGTCTATTAGAGGTCTATATGTATTATAATCTTATATCTCCACCTAGTCTATTTATAGACATATATGGTATTTAGATCTATATCTCCAGCCTTAGTCTATTAGGGCTATATGCTATTATAAGTATATATCTCCACCTAAGTCTAGATTAGAGGTCTATATGTATTATAATCTATATCTCACACTAGTTATTATAGGTCTATATGTATTATAATCTATATCTCCACCTAGTCCTATTCGAGGTCTATATGTATTATAATATATATCTCCACCTAGTTCTATTAGAGTTATATGTATTATAATCCTATATCTCCACCTAGTCTATTAGTTGGTTAATATTATTATAATCTAATTCCACCTAGTCTATTAGAAGGTCTATATGTAATTATATCTATAATCTCCACCTAGTCTAATTAGAGGTCTATAATGTATTAATAATCTATATCTCCACCTAGTCTCTTATAGACCTATATGTATTATATTCTATATCTCCACCTAAGTCTAGTATAGACCTATATGTATTATAATCTAATATCTAACCTAGTCTATTAAGCGTTCTAATATGTATTATAATCTATATCTGCCACCTAGTCTATTAGAGGTCCTATATGTATTATAATCTATATCGTCCACCTAAGTCTATTAGAGGTCTACTATGTATTATAATTAATCTCCACTAAGTCTATTAGAGGTCTATAGTATTATAATGCTATATCTCCACACTAGTCTATAGAGTCCTATTGTATTATAATCTATATCTCCACCTAGTCCTATTAGAGGTCTATATGTAATCATCAATCCTATGATCTCCACCTAGTCTATTATAGGTCTATATGTATTATAAGTCTATATCTC
>NW_019943742.1:66709-68484 GCF_002910315.2 Salvelinus sp. IW2-2015 | reverse complement strand
TCAGTGCGCTGCGACTGTTGAGGAAGTTCGTTTTGCATGGCCTGGTGCTACAGGGGAAAGGACCAATAGAATGGTATTAAATGCGTAAACTCTGCTCACCCGGGGAGCCGGGCAATGCACAACTAATTCACCCAGTGACCGTGACTTTATTTCCTGATATGAAATGTAAAGTAACTTTGTAGCCGACGCAGTTCCAGAATGTCTGTTGAAACTGTGTCTCATATGGAACGTTAGAACAGCGGTGGAAACAGAACTCAGTTCTCAAACTGGAGTAAAAGGAAAGATTCCTTCATAGAACATGACTCAAGTAAAAGTGAAAGTCACACAGTAAAATACTACTTCAGGAAAAGTCTAGAAGTGTTTGGTTTCAAATATAATTAGGTATCAAAAGTAAAAGTAAAGTAGTGATAATTTAAACATCATTTTATTAAGCAAACCAGACAGCACAATTTTCTTGTTATTTTAATTTACACATAGCCAGGGTCACAGTTCAACACTCAGACATCATTTAAAAACTAAGCATTTGTGTTTAGTGAGTCTGTCAGATAAGATGCAGTAGGGATGATCGGGGTTGTTCTCTTGATAATTGTGCAAATTGGACAATTTTCTGTCCTGCTAAGCATTCAAAATGTAACGAGTACTTTTGGGTGTCAGGGAAAATGTACGGAGTAAAAATTACATAATTTTCTTTATGACTGCAGTGAAGTAAAGGTAAAAGTTGTTAAAAATATAAATAGTAAAGTAAAGGACAGATACCCCCAAAAACAACTTAAGTAGTACTTTAAAGTATTTTAACATAAGTACTTTACACCACTGCATTAGAAGACAGATAAATGTGTTGATTTGAAGGAAAGACGGGCAGATTCTGGTAGGTTGGCTACAAACTATTATAAAGTTAGGTCGTCGTCAGACATTCAACAGTCACAGTAGGTTTGAGCTACAGTATGATCACTAATCATGCCGACCAACCTGATGGTCTCTGTTGGAAATGTTGTGAAAAGTATCTGGCCTCGGCTATAAATATCTGGCATTACTCAAATGTATATACTGTATTCTATACTATTCTACTGTATCTTAGTCTATGCATTACTCATCTCATATGTATATACTGTATTCTATACTATTCTACTGCATCTTAGTCTATGCCGCTCAGACATTGTGACCAATAAAATCTGATTTGATTTAGATTAAGCTATATACACTACATTATCAAAAGTATGTGGACACCTGCTAGTCGAACATCTCATTCTAAAATCATAGCCATTAATATGGAGTTGTTCCCTCTTTGCTGATATAACAGCCTCCAGTCTTCTGGGAAGGCTTTCCACTAGATGTTGGAACATTGCTGCTATAACAGCCTCCACTCTCTGGGAAGGCTTACCACTAGATGTTGGAACATTGCTGCAGGGACTTGCTTCCATTCAGCAACAAGAGCATTAGGGAGGTCAGGCACTGATGTTGGGTGATTAGGCCTGGCTCGCAGTCTGCGTTCCAATTCATTCGTTACAGTTCATCCCAAAGGTGTTGGATGCGGTTGAGGTCAAGGCTCTGTGCAGGCCAGTCAAGTTCTTCCACACCAATCTCGACAAGACATTTCTGTATGGACCTCGCTTTGTGCACGGGGACATTGGCATGCTGAAACAGGAAGGACTTAAATGTAAATGTAAATGTAAATGTCATGCTGAAACAGAAAATGGCCTTCCCCAAACTGTTGCCACAAAGTTGGAAGCACAGAATCGTCTATAATGTTATTTTATGCTGTAGCGTTAAGATTT